>NW_015175367.1:295334-341805 GCF_001447785.1 Gekko japonicus
CAGGTTCCTATGCAGTTTTGTTCTTTGCAGCATCGGACTTTCCTTTCACCATCAGACACATCCACAACTGAGTGTCCTTTCGGCTTTGGCCCAGCCGCTTCACTCTTACTGGGGTTACTTGTACTTGCCCTCTTCTCTTCCCCAGTAGCATATTGGACACCTTCTGACCTGAGGGGCTCATCTTCTGGCGTCATATCTTTTAGCCTTTTGATACTGTCCATGGGGTTTTCTTGGCAAAAATACTGGAGTGGGTTGCCATTTCCTTCTCCAGGGGATCACGCTTGGTCTGAGTTCTCTGCTGTGGCCTGTCCGTCTTGGGTGGCCCTCCACGGCATAGCCCACAGCTTCATCGAACCACGCAAGCCCCCTCGCCACGACAAGGCAGTGATCCATGAAGGGGTATTAGTATTAATAATATATTAATAATTAATTTATTATTATTAATAATAATAATAAGTATCAAGGTATTAGTGTTGACTTTTAAGGCCTTGAGTAGTCAGGGACCCACGTACCTTCAGGAGCGTCTCTTCCAATATGCCCCCAGAAGAATTCTGAGATCAGCTGGTAACAACTTGCTGGTGATCCCCGGCCCTAGGAAGGTCTGGCTGTCCTTGACTAGGGCCAGGGCCTTTTTGGTCCTGGCCCCGACCTGGTGGAACTCTCTGCCAAATAACATCAGGGCCCTGCAGGATCTCATGCAATTCCACAGGGCCTGTAAGGCAGAGATGTTCCACCAGGCTTTCAGTTGAGGGCAGCAACAGTTAGGTCTGGCACCCTTCTTTTCTTCCTACAGCCCCGTCGTTCCTTTCCCCGCCCTGCTATACGGACAGCACTGCAGCCGGCAAAAGGGGTTGCTATCACCATCTGGACTGGCTGTTTTATTATTATGATATTGTGTATTGTGATAACTTATCTATGCCAATTATATTTCATTTGTTTTTAAGGCTGTAAATCTTGACATCTTATCTACAGTTGTATTAAGATTATTTGCACTTCAGTAATATACTGCATGCTCTAACCTGGATGGCCCAGGCTAGCCTGATCTCGGAATCTAAGCACGGTTGGCCCTGGTTAGTACTTGGAAGGAAGGCCAGCAAGGAATTCCAGGGTTGCTATGCAGAGGCAGGCAATGGCAAACCACCTCTGAATGCCTCTTATCTTGACTTAATATAAATTTCCACTACCAGTATACTGCATAAAAAGAAACTTGATGTAATCTATACTTGTGATCACAGTTAAAATATTACTGGTTGATCAATACTCATGGAAGTATCAGTAATCTAAGCTTTCTTCAAATGACATATCCCTAATGGAAATAATATGTGTAGAGGCAGAGTGGGAATGAGCGGGCCATAGCTCAGTGTAGAGCATATGCTTTGCATGCACAAGGTCCCTGGTTCAGTTCCTGGCATCTCCAGTAGTAGTGATACGAAACACCTGTACCTGAGACTGTGAAGAGTGGCTACCAGTCAGAGTAGACAGTACTGACCTTGATAGACCAATGGTCTGATTCAGTATAAGGAAGTTTCATGTATTCATGTGGCCTTCTCTTTTTATAGCCTCAGATTTTGTGCATTCTAGCGTACTGCCCCCCTATCTATGTGCAAACACCAGTTCTAGTGTTTGTCACACAAAAGTGGGACATGGCTAGCATGCTCATTCCCACTCCTGCTCGATGAGTTGTTTCCACCTGGGATATGTTATCTGAAGAGGTTTGTTGATGGAAAATACACACATGAGCTGAAAGCTGTGACAGATGACACATACTTCAATTTCAGAACCACTACCCCCACATAAATCTCCTTATTAAAACCATTGACAAAATGAACAGAAAACTAAATGAACAGTCTGTGAAAAAGTCACTCATAGTAGTCTCAGCCCATATCACCTCAGTCTGTATGCAACTGACACAGAAACAATATTGAAAAAATGCATTGATTCTAACAGTTAACAAATTCAGCCCAAGGGAAGAGTAACTGGGCAAAAATAGTCAAAAGTCCATTTCTCATGTCAGTAAAATAGGTTTATTCAGCTCACACCAGCCAACTTTTGAAATTCAGCATTACCAGTCATGGAAAGGTGCTGGACAGACAAAAATGCAGGCTTCAACATATTAATCAGCTCCCATGCAAGCACTATCCCTGTGGAGGGTCATAGCATTTTCAAGCAGCACTCGGGATGTGGGACTGCCACAGAATTCAGAATAAAGGAGAGGTACCACTCCTAATTGAATGATACAGGGTGTCGGAATAACCAGGAAGTAGGCTGTCATCAGGAAATGGAAAGGAGTTAGATTGCTGAGTCCTTATATCCTAGTCAGAAGGTGGGGAATTGTTGCAAAGAAGGAACTCAGAAGTCCATGTGCATAGTAGTCAGCTAGACTAGAGCAGTTTGGGGGAAGAAAATTAGCACCTGTAATGAGATAAGAATCCTATGTCCCTATTGAGCCCTGGAGGTCCATTGTTGTGAACCTGTGAATGAACTCAAATTCAGCAATCTCATGTTGTTATCTCTCCTTTAAATTTCTCTGTCAGAGGACTGCCACTCTTAGGTCAGCAATGGAATGACCTGGAAGAATAAAATGTTCTCCCACTGGTTTTTGAGTGTTGTGGTTTTTAATGTTGGATTTGTGTCTGTTTATTTTTTTGTGCAGGGACTGATCTATTTTTCTGATGTAGAGAGTGAAAGGCATTGTAGAGAGTGAATGGCATATATAAAACTAGAAGATGAACAAGTGAATAAACCTGAGATGATATGGCTGGTGTTGTTACGTCTGGTGATTGTTTTGTCAGAATAAATATGGGGACTGAGTTGGCATCTTTATCTGTTGTAGGCCCTGTTCCCACACTCGGTGTCCTTGTTAGGAAGAGCTTTGTTGTAGGTGAGAAGTTGGTTAAGGTTAGGAGGCTAACTGTGGATGAGAAAAGGTTTGCCTCCCAGTGCCTGTGAGAAAGGAATATCATTGTCCAACATAGGTTGTAGGCTGATGTATTGAGCTGAGAGTGGTATGTGATCATGAGTAGTGTTCGGTTGCTTAGTTTGCACTTGTTGTTTATCCTTCGTGAGAGCCAGCTTGGTGTAGTGGTTAAGTCCGTGAACTCTAATCTGGGAGAACCAGGTTTGATTTCCCCACTCCTCCACTTGCACCTGCTGAATGACCTTGGGCAAGCCATAGTTCTGGTAAGAGCTGTTCTTGAAAAAGAGCAGTTTCTGTCAGAGTTCTCTCAGCCCCACCTACCTCACAGGGTGTCTGTTGTGGGGAGGGGAAGGGAAAGGAGTTTGTAAGCTGCTCTGAGACTCCTTTGGGTAGTGAAGGGCGGGGTATAAATCCAATCTCTTCTTCTTCTCTTCTTGGTATCATTCTGGCTTTGCTGATTTGTTTTCCTACTACATCAGATGTCTACTGTAATTCCAAAAATATTTGTTGTAGATCCTGCAAGTGAGAATTTCTGTCTGATAATGGATTATTCAGTATATTTAGGATGATGGCTGGAGATGTATAGATGTTTGGTAACCAGTAGTTTTTCAGTATATGGAGTTTTTTATGCTACCATTATGTATTTGCACATAATGTCTAGAAAATGCACTTTGTTTGTGGATTGGTTCATGGCTAGGTTGATGGTGGGGTGGAAGTTGCGGAAGGCCTGGTGAAATATCTCCAGTGCTTCTTTACCATGTGTCGAAATGATTAAAATGTCATCAACAAATCTCAGGTACAAGAGGGGTGTTAATGGATGGGAGCTGAGGAAGCATTGCTCCAGGTCAGCCATGAAAATGTCGGCATATTGTGGTGCCATGTGAGTGCCCACAGTTGTGTCACTGATCTGAAGGAATAAATCATTAACTGTCAGAGGTTGGTACTGAGGCCAGCCATGGTGGTATCAGAGATGGTGCTTCTAATAGTTTGTAGTCCATCTTTGTGGGCGATGTTGGTGTGTAGAGAGTCAATATCCATAGTGGCCAAAGTAGTATTTCCTGGAAGATTGTTAACAGATTGTATTTTTCTCAAGAAATCTGTGGTGTTTGGTGTAATGGTTAAGTGCATGGTTTGATTCCCCACTCCTCCACTTGCAGCTGCAGGATGACCTTGGGCAAGCCATAGTTCTGTCAGAGCTGTCCTTGAAAGAGCAGTTCTCTCAGAGCTCTCTCAGTCCCACCTACCTCACAGGGTGTCTGTTGTGGGGAGGGGAAGGGAAAGGAGTTTGTAAGCCACTCTGAGACGCTGAGTGAAGGGTGGGGTATAAATCCAAACTCTTCTTCTTCTGAGGGCACTGATGGCATAGCATCTGGAATTAGAGTGCATATATCCAGACACCCCTGCAGTGATGGTGCCTATGCTTGAGACAATAGGATGTCCTGGGTTTGCCAGTCTTGTGTGTTTTAGGTAGAAGACAGAAAATGTCTAGCTGAGGTTCTTGTAATGTGTCCATAAAGATCTATTCCTGTATAGGTAAAAATATCTGAAATCTCTTGAATTCTGGATGCTGTCCCTGCAGACAGACTACCATATAATGTAGAAAGTATTTTGGAGTCAGAAAAGGTCTACAAAGCTCTAATTATTTTGGGACTGGTGCTGGGATTGTTCCCCCATCCCTACTTCTAAATGGAGAGTTTTTTAACACTAATGGAAAATCAACAGCAAGACAAAAGGTTGTTTTAGAACAACAGGAGAAACCGTCCATCCATCCATTCCAACTTCAATAAGCCAATCATTGGGTACCTTGTCTTTCTCATATAAACTTCCCATATTTATTGGGAACATATATCAAGGTGGCAATATATAGAGCACCTGATGCAAAGAAGATATCATGCCAAGGATCTGTAAAGAGTGAAAGGATGGGGTTTTTTTTAAGGTAAGATAATACAATTATCAATGTTTCCTGTCAAGGACAAAGAAAACAACAGTTTTGTTTTTACTTTGTACTTGTTAAAAAAGTCATCCTCCATAAACAAAAAAGCCCCTGTAGTGTACTGTAAAATAGATGAGTTTTTTTAAATAAAAAAAATAGTTTCATTGCCAAAACCTTATGATTGCAAATTACATATTGATTTCCCTAGGACTTTGCTAGACAAGTGTTGCATTATAAGATCTCGGGCTTAGCTAAATGACAAGCAGCATAACTGTTCACAGCTGCACTATTTTACAATACAGTGCAACATATTAAGAAGCGTATGATTCATAAAAGTGAGAATTCCATTAGCAAGCGAGGCTCAATCCTCCACTAACACAAGGAGTAACAATTGATATCATTTACAAGAAGAAATATGATTTGTATTTGGGGTTAATTGTTAAAAAATCTTGCAAGCAAACATACTAAATCCTCTAGATCCTTGTCTAATCTGGCTAAAATGAACAATGTGGCACTAGTTTCAGGAGAGTAGCCATGTCGGTCTGCATAGAAAAACTAGGTTTGAGTCCAATAGCACTTTAAAGACCAACAGGATATCCAGGATATAAGCTTTTGGGAATCAAAGCTCTCTTCATCAGATATGTGGCCCTACTTTCAATGAAATATTACCCAGTACTCAGTGGAAACTGCAACCGAATATTATGGATTTATGTGGCAAGTTTTGCATTGCCCTGTGACTGTCTGATTTTAACAAATCAGAAAGACTCCATCAAGGGTCCTCTCCTCTCCATTCCATTCTAAATTTAGGGTTTAAGGCAGGGGTGGCCAAATTTGCTTAACGTAGCAGCCACACAGAATAAACGTTGGATGTTTGAGAGCTGCAAGACATGAACAAATATTACACACATGTTTTCATTGAAAAATATGCAAATGTGCTTTTTATTAACAATAAATTAGACTGTGTGAAAGAGCTACATGCGGCTCTTGAACTGCAGTTTGACCAATCCTGGTTTAGGTTATGATCAGGAGCTATAATGTGATTGATAGGGGGCATGCTATACAACAGATACTTTGTTTAGATTGTGTGGCAAGAAGACTTCTCCACAACCAGTGTTACCTGGATGTTGATGGGCCAGTGTGTTCATAGCTAATCCCCAAAACACATAATACTTAATGAAATCAGCCATGTCTGACTATATTTGGATATTCTGCTAAAAGCTCCAGACTGGTCTCTGAACATCCTGAGACTTGATGAATCCATGTATTTCCCTAATGTCCCCAAAATATATTAAAACTTTTTGAACCTTGCATGCATTTTTATTTTAACAGTTTTTTCCCATTCCTAAATTCCCAGACTCACATTTTGATATGCAAGATTTAGTGCTTTTCTCTGAGTTTTGTTGTTGGATAGAAAGAAATCTATAAACAAGAGCCCTTTGGTATCTTCTTTAAGAAGCCCATAAAACAAAAGGCAATGAAATCAACTTGCCTTGTTACTATTGATTGCATCAATTTACACAGTGTAATCTGCCTTGAGTCACAGTGAGAAAGGTGGACTATAAATACAGTAAATAAATAAATCAGTTTCACTGATAGCACTATATTCTGCAATACACTTTTCCATCATCAAATCAAGACAATGTATAGGTCCAAATAGAGATGCCTGTCCAGAAACCATCTGAGAGTTCACTCTGCAAACTGGGTTTATAGCTCTTACTTATAGTTATTGTCTTGAACCATAAGCTCACTGAATATAAACTAACATCTGCAGGCATACTTGGATGCAAGTGCAGTTGAACTCAAGCTGGAGTTGGTGTGATATAGTAGCTACGTGCCTCAACCTGGAAGATTGCTGGTTCTGCTCTTAGCCACAAACTCACTAGGTGGTTTCTTTGTCTCAACCCACCAAATCATGTAGGAAAATAATAGTTTACAAAGGCTGTGACCTAATTTATAAGGCCTATAAGGATTACCATGAATCAATATATGTGGAACACTTTGAACCCTGGAAGTGCTATAGACATAAGAAGAATTATTACTTAGGGATGTATAGAATCTGCTTGAGACTTCCTTCCACGGAAATTCCTTTAATGTTTTGGTTTAAGCAAAGACATCCAATTTTTTCTCCAAACTTTGCTTTGTTAAATGCAGTGGCAGATGTACTTTAAAATCTCACTGAGTAGGCTAGAATAGGATTCTTTCTGAGTCGATCTGTTTAGGACAGAGAGTAGAAACAGGGGTTTTGTTCCTGTAGATCCACACAATCATTTGGCATTACATATGAATTTTAGCCATGTACACATTACAGAGAGCACCAGTACATACTGCATACATATGTGTACCTCTCTATGTAATGCATATTCACTGGAACCATTGCCTGGAGAAATATGGGATTTAAATCATGCATTCAGCACAGATGCATTGAATGTAATGTAAGAATTAGTTGATATGCATAAAAAGAAGACTCATGTGTACACTGTATATGAATTTTATGAATATTCACTTTAACATGTACATAGGAAATTTGTCTCCAAAGTATATCTTAAATAATAAACTATGTTTGCATTTTAAAATTAGGAGGGAAATGAAACAATACTGCAATGTTCTGAGCATGTGTTCACCTCTATAAATATTTGTTAACAGTATACATTGTTAACATTTTGACCTACATTAGAGGTAAATTACCTTTTAAATTTGATCTCAACCTTGAATATTAATAATGTAGTTTATAGAGCATTTTATTAAAGATATTAAAATATGCATCAGCAAAACATGCAGATGTGTTTACAAATCAGGCACAATGCTGTTACGAATCAGATACAATTACTGTACCAGGTTCTCTGCTGTAAATCCATAAGCAAGAGAGGGAATTCGATACTTAGATATTTACACAGATCAGTCACATTTTTTCTCATTAGATTCTTTAACTATAATGATAAACATCTTGAGTAGGTGGCAAGTCCCACTAAAGGCTGAAGTAGAGTTGCGCCCTTCTAAATCCATTGAAGTGAATGGGTTTGCAAGGGTATAACTTGGCTTAAGATGGAACTGCAAGTCAGTAAAAGCAAGGGATTGGGCTACATGCTTTGTATGTGGTGCTCATAAAAATTGGGGGGGGATATTCCTTTGGTCTGCATGCTTGTCAGTCAAATAATATTAATTTCATGATTTAATTTGTAAATCCATTTACAAGTTCTTGTCCATGCACAGCTAAATTCACATACTTTGCTCAGGAGATGAAATTGTTGGAGTTTATGGCCTTGTTCACTAATTACTATTGTGCTTGGAAAATGCTTACCTTGAAGTAGCTTATCTCTTATAGTAAAAGTGGAAATCAATGGTAGGTATGAGAAATACCAGAAACCTCCTTGCACTGGGAGAACATGCTGATCAGTCTGCACATTTCCCCTTATAGTTCTGGGACTAAAGAAGCTGGAGACTTACCTTTTTTTAAAAAAAAAAGCCAGAAATGAAGAGATTATGGAAACAAATTGGTTTTTGTTAGTACATAATAGCAATTTATGAATATACTTCTTTTTTTAAGTCCTTGAGTGTGAGGAAAGAAATGATAGCTGCAAGGGACTACAACAGAGTAAATTCAGATGGATCCATCACATAGAAGGCCAGTTGCTGCTGTGCTAAATTGGCCATCACATCAGCAATGGAGAAACCTCATGAAATCATCTTCATATGGAAAATCCCTGCATTACAATTGTCTGGATCTCATAGATAAATACTCTCTGAAACAAACAATGTAAATGTCACTTGGCCTCAATATTTCATTTACAGTCCTATGCAACCACAAATAAACATTTTAATGGGAAATATAAACATATGGGTTGTGGTAGTTTTTTGAAAAAGAAAATACCTTTGCTAAATCACTCTTTTAAAAATTACATCCTTATTCAAGCTTTTACAGCAATATTTTTTGAGAAATATGGTTATGGACTTAATTGTGTCATTCAGTCAAGGAATTTTGTTTTCGTTACAAAATTTACCTTACAAACCCATTTTCAAGGCAAAATCTAGCTGCCATGGCATTGTGATCTGCTGTACAATTATGGGGCCCATACTGTCTAGACTCAAATGTGTGAAAAGCTAAAAACAGGAAGTACAATTGGCTATAAGTAGATGGCTCCAGGTGCCAAGAGATAGGGGGGACAAGTTAAATACATACATAATACATAAATATATGCACTAATACCATTTAAGAACATAAGAACATAAGAGATGCCGACTTCCGGTCTGTGGCTTCAGCAATGGCGGAGGCTCTCTCCTGAACAGGGGAGGCATTCTGCGCTCCAGGGGTGTTGGAGGGGTGCCACCTCAAGTGGCACCCCCAGGTGAGTCTCAGTAAGGAGGCTCCAAGCCGGGGGCGCTTGGACCTCCTTGATGACGTGTTGCTGTACTCTCAGGACCTCCCGTCGCATATTAAATTGGTGCGCCAGGTCCTTAAGCGACTTTATGAACACCACCTGTTTGCAAAGCTGTCAAAATGTGAATTCCACAAGACATGCATTGACTTTTTGGGTTATCGCATCTCTGGGGGGAAGGTGGAAATGGACCCTGCTAAAATACAGGCTGTACTTGACTGGGAACCCCCCAGGACCCGCAAACAATTGCAAATGTTCCTCGGATTCGCCAATTTTTATAGAAATTTCATCCAGAATTTCGCTCAAATTGCCCTTCCTCTGACTGATTTGCTAAAGACCAAGGGGAAGGGTTTTGATGCTACGAAACCAGGCGCCCCGCTTAAATGGTCCCCTGCTTGCGCAGAGGCTTTTGAGAAACTTAAACTGATGTTCACCTCTGAGCCAGTGCTGGCGCGCCCTGATGAAACTAAAAAATTCATTGTCCAAACTGATGCCTCGGATGTGGCAATGGGGGCCGCTATTTTGCAAGAAGGGGAAGATGGTCGTTTACACCCCCTCGCATTTGTGTCTAAAAAGTTTTCTGACGCTGAACGAAACTGGGGGATTTGGGAGAAGGAGGCATCAGCGATCCGGCTGGCTCTCTCCACTTGGAGGCAGTGGTTGGAGGGGGCGCAACTGCCATTTGAAGTCTGGACTGACCATAAAAATCTGGAAATGCTGAAATCCCCCCGTTCTCTCAACGCTAAACAACTTCGTTGGGCGGACTTCTTTGCTAAGTTTCGATTCACTCTTCGTCATTTCCCTGGGACGGCTAATTCCCTGGCTGACGCGCTCTCACGCCTCCCACAACATGACAGTCAGCGTGAAATCATCATGGACTCTGTTTTTTCCCCCTCCCACCTGGGGGGGGCTGTGGTCACCCGTGCGCAAGCGCGCTCGATTCCGCGCTCTGATGAAACTTCGCCTTCCCTTTTCCCTGGGGGGGGGGGGGCTGGGTCCAGAAATATATGTCTGCTTTTACTGCTGATGATGATGCCTCCCTGAAAGCGTTGCCAGATTGTGTCCGTAGC
The DNA here is from genome assembly GCF_001447785.1 of Gekko japonicus. NCBI lineage: Eukaryota > Metazoa > Chordata > Lepidosauria > Squamata > Gekkonidae > Gekko > Gekko japonicus. Next base: position 305,628 of record NW_015175367.1, read on the forward strand.
CCTGAAGGTCTGATTTATTCTGGAGACAAACTGTATGTGCCTATTTCAATGAGGAGGGAGGTGATGGAGTCTGCTCACGGTTCGAAACTGGCAGGGCATTGGAGTTTTGTTAAATCTCTGCAACTCATCCGCAGACAGTTCTGGTGGCCACAGATGCGCAAAGACCTCTTGACTTTTGTTCGGTCCTGCCAAACCTGTGCCTTGACTAAACCCAGAGTGGGCAAGCCTCCTGGTCTTCTGCAGCCACTCCCTACCCCATCGAGACCGTGGGAAGTGGTGTCCATGGACTTTATTACTGACCTCCCTGCGAGCAAAGGGAACACTGTTATTTGGGTGGTTGTTGATTTATTTTCTAAGCAAGCTCATTTTGTGCCTTTTCCTTCCTTGCCTACAGCTCAGAGGTTGGCGAAATCGTTTATGTCTCACGTGGTGAAAATTCATCAATTACCTGCTAAATTAATTTCTGACAGGGGGACCCAATTTGTTTCTAAGTTTTGGAGGGAACTTCTTTCCATTTTAGGGGTGGAACAAGGGCTCAGCAGCGCGTATCATCCTGAGACTGACGGACAAACAGAACGAGTTAATCAGACCCTGGAGCAATATCTTCGTTGTTTTACTAATTATCAACAGAATGATTGGTGTGAATTGTTGCCTCTTGCTGAATATTGTTATAACAATACTGTCCATAGCTCCACGGGCATGTCTCCTTATAAAGCTGTCTCTGGTTACGACAGCCCCCCCTCCCTTTCCTGGAGGGGATGGGCCAACGTCCTGTGGGGGATGCTGATACATGGTGTATGTCCTTGCAAAATGCATGGCCTCTGCTATGCCAAACGCTTGACGCAGCCAAGGCTGCTTACAAGACCCAGGCAGACAAGGGTAGGGTGGTGGGGTTTGATCTGAAACCTGGGGATCTTGTGTATGTCTCGACCAAGAACATTAAGATGCTGCGACCTAGCAGGAAATTGGGGTGGAAGTTCATTGGTCCATTCAAAGTGCGTAAAGTCATAAATAATGTGGCGGTTGATGTTGTTTTGCCTAAGAATTTACGTGCTCTGCATTCTGTTTTTCACATGAGCCTGTTGAAGAAGGATCCTGGCCCGTCTCCCTGGAGACCAGCAGTTACTCCTCCTCCACCTGTCATTTTGGAAGGGGATGAACATTTTGAGATCGCTGATATCCTTGATTGTAAATTGAAACGTGGTAAACTCTGGTACCTTATCGAATGGGTTGATTTCGGTCCCCAGCACCGCGAATGGGTGGAAGAAGGGGATATTCGGGCCCCTTACCTGATCCGTAGTTTCCACAAGAGGTTCCCGGACAAACCGGGAGGTCTCCCGCCCAGCCCGGGAGATCTCCCGCCCGACCCGGGAGGTGTGTTTTAAGTGTATTTTAAGGGGGGCAGTATGTCAGCAAGCTGCCATTCTGTTTTCTGTGACCTCTGTGTACATATCCTTACCCTGTTGCACCCGGCTTGTTTATACTATCCTGCTTCTGTGCTGGAATGCATAAGATAACTACTGGTGGATGTGTGGGGGAGAAGATGCTGTAATGCTTGCCTATTGCTATCTCATGAGAACTGCACCTGTGTTTTGTCTGATGTTCTGCCTGGTTCCCATGGACTGGGCGCGCAACCGTTTCATTAGCCCGCCAGCGGGAATATTATTCATTGGATATGTATCTGTTTGAATTTCCTTTATTATGCTCGCCCTAACTGTGTATCCCCAGTTCTAACAAAGAACGTGTTTGAGTATGTCTTCAACGCTTTGAAATAAATTTTGCTTTTCTTGAAAACGTGGATTTATTCTCGATGCTTGGGGATCCAACAGTCCACCAGTGGGGCCAGGACGTTAGAAGCCCTCCACCTGTTGGGACATTAGAAGCCCTCCCATTTAGAAGACATTGGTCCCTCGCCTGAAAAATATCTGGCTGTTCTCAACCAAAACCAGGGCTTTTTTGGCCCTGACCCCAACCTGGTGGAACTCTCTGCTGAATGACATTTGTGCCCTGCAGGACTTCATGCAGTTCCACAGAGCCTGTGGATGAGGACAGCAATGGTTGCCATCAAGCCTGGCACTCCCATCTCTCTTCTTTCCCTATTGGGTAAGACAAAGCCTGCATGGCAAAATGCATGGTAGGGACTTTGTACAGTAAATCAGTCATCTATCACCTGACATGTTTTCCTTTTCGTTCCTATGAATTAATGATCTCCAAAATGTCCTGTCATTAACAGCCTTGCTCAGGTCTTGCCAACTGAGGGCCATGGCTTTCTTGATCGAGTCAATACACCTCATGTTGAGTCTTCCTTTTTTTTCTTGTTGCCTGCAACTTACCCTAGCATTTACAGTCTTTTCTGTGACTCTTGTCTTCTCGTAATCTGATCAAAGCATGACAGCCTCAGCTTGGTCATTTTAGCTTCTAGGGAGACTTCAGGCTTGATTTGATCTAGAACCCACTTATTTGTCTTTTTGATGGTCCATGATATCCATAACACTCACCTCCAACAGCACATTTCAAATAAATCAACTTTCTTCCTGCCAGCTTTCTTCATTGACCAACTTTCACATGTATATATAGTAATGGCGAATACTATAGTATGAATTATATTGAGCTTGGTCACCAGCAACATATTCTTACCCTTAAGGGTCTTTTCTAGCTCCTTCCTGGCTGCCCTTCCCATTCTCAGTCTCCTTCCTATTTCTTGGTTGCAGTCTCCCTTTTGGTTGATGATTAAGCCAAGGAATAGAAAATCTTTAACGATTTCTTTTTCTTTATCATCAGCCTTAAAGTTGTGTAATTCTTCAGTACTTTCACAATGTGGTGTCATCTGCATCTCAAATTGTTCCCCCCCCCCAATTTTTTACTTTACCTTCATCTAAATCTAATCCAGCTTTCCTTGTGATATGTTCTTCATAGATATTGGATAGGAAGAGAAACTACACCTTTGCCAATTGAAAACCATTATGTTTCTCTACTTTGTCCTAACAGTAGCCTCTTGTCCAGAGTACAGATTATACATCGAAACAATCAGATGTTACACCCATTTCTTTTAATGCCAGCCATAGCTTTACATGACCTACACTGTCAAAAGCTTTGCTGTAATCCATGAAACATACACTGATTTTCTTCTGAAATTCTCTCATATGCTTCAGTAACCAATGTAAATTAGCAATATGATCTCTAGTGCCTCTTCCTTTTCTGACTCCATCTTGAACATCTGGCATTTCTCATTTCATATATGATAACAGTCTTTGTTGTAAGATTTTGAGCATCACTCTAGTTGCATGAGAAAGTGATGTGATGGTCTGTTATCTGCTGCAGTCTTTGAGGTCTCCTTTTTAGAACTGGAATGTAGATTGAGCGGTTCCTGTCTGTGGGCATTATCTACTTCAACTGATTTAATAACAGTTAATGAAGACTGGTCTTTGCCACATCTGATAGCCTCAAATTCCATCATCCCCTGGGAGAGAGAAAAAGAATCATTGGAAAGAATGTGTTCCATTCATTTGTGCCACTAATACTCATGCGTGCTTTCCAAATATTTCAGACTGTGACTGTGGCAAGCTCTGTGTTCTGGGCTCTAGCACTTTAATGGGTTACATTTCTGGACATGAACATTTTTATTGCCAGATCATAGTCTTGTGTCAGAATTGATTGTGCTGTTCTACTAAGAAACTGTGCTAGAATCAGTTTGTCAGCAATGGTTGCTGCAATGCAAAGATGGCTACATTTTAAAGCAAGCTTCCCAAAATATTTTCTATCTTTATTTTTTCTATTTTTAGCTTTGCTGTTCTTTGAACATTTGAACACTGTTTAGAGTATGTATTAGAAATCACTTGTGGAAAAATTGGCAGGAGCAAAATGCAAACCATACCTACTCAGGTGTCAGACTAAAAGTTATACAAATCAATCACCTTCCTTGCATATCTGTCCACATCACATAGTGTGATTCATCTACAGTTTTGCATTCCTGATATTATAAAATTAAAATGTGCAAATGTGCCCTGCTTTGGTGAGGAGGGCGGGGTATAAATTCAGTAAATAAATAATAAATAAACTTGCTCCAAGGCAGATTATCACTCCAGATGAAAAGCGATCAGTTGTTCCTGTGAATAGGCAGTGAATTTTGAATCAAATCTAAACTATATGGAATTGAAAAACACAGCCTTTCCAACTCATAATTTTCTCCCTCTATTTATTTTTCCAATTGTGATGGTTCCTCGTGTCTTTTTTCCAAAGTCTGTCTTTGAGCTCAGGGTTCTGAGAATGGTTTTCAGTCTTAAAAAAAATGAATATTTCATTTTAAAAGTTCTAAATGATTTGCAGTGCAATCCTAAGAACCAATTCCTGGGAGTATAAGCCACACTCAGTAGAATTTAGTAGGATTCTGATACAGGGAAATCCTAAGCAGATTTACACCCTTCTAAATCCATTGAAGTCAATGGGGTGTAACTCTGTTTGGCAGTGCACAGGAAATTAGTAGACTGAACAACCAACCCTTTAATTGTTTATTCAGTGGAGCAATAGGGCACACGTTGTCTCTTCAGTCCATCTAAGATGAAAGGTGGATCTTCCTTCTAGCTATATAATTTATAATTTAATATGCAAAAGCTATTTTTGTGTATATATCACATTTTTGTTCTTCCTAACCACCAAGGAGATCCAGGCAGTTCTCTCAGACTCTCTTTTATTTTCATGATAACCCTATGTAGTAGAGTCGGCTGGTCACCCAATAAGTTTTATGGCAGATTTGAGTTTGAATCTAGTCTAGCATGCTTACACCTACACCACACTATGCCAGCGTGCCAATAATTTCAACCCAACAAGAAATTACATTTATTTTAATATTAATTAAATATTAATTATTTTTTTCAATCTCTCAAAAAAGTGACATACTCCAATTCTGGCAATATGGATGTTTGTTGAAAATTTTAGACAATCAATACATTAATTGGTTGCAAGGCAGATGATTAAGTAGCCATGATATCTTTGTTACATTTGTGACGCTCCCCCAGGACAGTAGTTATCAATAAGTCCACTCCTGCATATTTATTTGCTAGCACAGCAGCTCTAAGAGACTGGTTGTTAGTCTTCCTCTTGTTCTAGGATATTAATAAAGACACATTAAATTATAGTTGAATGTAAGTGTGGATGATAAAATGGCAGAAGCCCCAATTTAGATGCACACTTAATTATGCATAAATATAACGTTACCACAGGTTTAATAGTCTGTAAAAATTCATCAGGCTACAGTTTACAACCTTTGCCTAGCAATTTTCTTCCTGTTTTGAAACCTGTCTTCTTTGTTATCCCTTCATTGGTCATGCAGTAACTTTCCCTAAATCTGTTAGGAAAGGTAAATACTGCATCATGCAGACAGCAATCCGCATGATTATACTTAGTGAAGCAGTGCAATGTCTGGAGGATAATTAAGCTATAAACATGTCTAAATTATTTTAGTCACTACAGTCATAGGATGAATGGTTAATTTCCTGATGAGCAATGAAAATGCTGCTCAGAGGCCCAGGGGCCATCAGATTTTGATGGGAAACTATCCTATTGTTTAGGATATTTGTTTAGTTTAAAAAAACTCCAACAGCACCCCATCCAGAGTAGGTCATTTTTATGTATGGCTATATTATTGTCATTATTAAACAGCAGTTACCCTGGAAGTTCACTTTGAGGAGGGGATGGAACATAGTAGGACAATGATTGCCCAACATGGTACCTATGGGTGTCATGGTGCTTGCAAGTGGGTTTTCTTGTATTCGCTTCTTCTGCAAATACCTCTTCCTCCAAGCAAAAAGCCAATCCTGACTATCCTCCATCACATAGCAGCTGAGGGTTCTACAGAAGATGTCTTGATTCATCACCTCTGGGTCTGCAGGCCACCATTCAAAAGTATCTGCTCACAGGATGGATGCTTGCCTTGGAATCTATTAATGTTTTGTAATAGCTGCCATTTTGCGGTTGGTTCCACTTCCCATGGCAATCATTTTTTGATAGCTTCCATTACCCTTTTTCAAAATTGGCCACAGGATCAACAAGGTTGAGCATCCCTGTAGGAGTACAAGGGTCTATTATCCACAGTAAGATGCTGACAAGTTCTATGTCCGGAGCCTCCATTTGCTCATTTCTGTTTCTCTGATTTAATAATTTAATGAAAAGAAGCTATTTCTCAGTGACCAGATTTGGCCTCAAAGATCAGATCAATTACTGATTGCTACTGATAGCAAACTTTTGCCAGAAAATGTCAGGTATTCTGCCAAGTAACCAAGAAATAGAAGAGTCAACAACAGACAATATCAACCAGACTAGCAAAGGTAAAATGCAAAGAAGGTGAAATCCAACATTAAGGGTGCTTTTATTCAAAGTCTATTTGCAAAGAGTTAGAGAGATGGACTCCATTTAAGAGCTGCTGATGTTTAGTAGCAATTCATTATCCTGTTTATATATTAGATTTTTATCCCACCCTTCCTTCAAGGAATTCTGGAGGGCATGCATGTCTCCCCCGAATTTGCTCCTTGCAATCACTCTTTAAAGTAGGCAGCACTGACTTGCCAAAGGCCACCCAATTAATTCAATGGGAAGTGGGTACCGGGGAGGTCTTATCCAATGGCTAACAGTGGCAGCTGTCCCAGGCTTTGGTCTGGGTGCTCCAGTATCCCATGACTCTGCCCCCCCATGGATGTTAAAAAAGAAGGAAAAGAGCAGGCTTCTACCATTGCTACTTGCACTGGTCCAATTTAGGGCTCAGGCCACCCACTCACGGTGACAGTGACTTTCACATGCCCCATACAGGGCTCAGGTAGCCAGTTTGGTGGTGGTTGCTTATGCCCATTCTGTCTGAGGCTTTAGCAGCTGGCTTCCAGTGATGGCTCTCGCCCTCTTCATACAGGGCAAACCTTGCTTTGTTCTGCAGGGGGGACCTGGTGGGGATGGCTGCAATTCTGGGACCCCATAATGGATATTGGCCCAAGGTCCCAGAATCACTCAGACCTACTAGTCCTAGCCTAACATTGGAACTACTGCATCATACTTGCCATTTCTTCATTTTAAAATAATTAGCTTAGTTATATATTTTGTTTCATATTTTATGTATTGTAACCCACCTCTGTCACTAATAGTAGAAAGGCAGTGTGACAGGCAGGCTGGGTGAGCCTGGAGGGGGTGGGGGTCACGGGGTCACTGGAGAGAGTGACCAGATGGTACCTCATGAAAGGGCCTGAGCTATGGGACCACAGGCAGCAATCTGCCTGTGGGCTGGGTATGACCCAGTATGCATGCCATAGCTTCTGCTGCCCTTGGTGGGAAGGAAATACCATTAGGCATGCCTGGGCCAAAATGGGCTGGGGGAAGAATGGGAATGAGGTCCCAGGGGAGGGGACAGTTATTGGGCAGGGCATTACAGGCAGTGTTTCAACATGCCTGAGGGTGGCCAAAAGAGGAGGGCATTGATACTCTGTAGTGGGGCAAGTGAGTGTATCAGCATCACAAAGTCACTAATAATACTGTTTTGATGGACTCAACTGGTATGGGCTGTGGTCCTTTTCTACACCAGGGATGGCAGAGCCTTGCCAAGTTTATTGCAGCTGGCAACCCTGCAGGTGATCCAGGAGGCACCTACCCCACATGACAGGCAGGGTAGAAGTGCTCTAGATAAATACATTAATCAAAGGTGTCATTGTGCCAATTTAAAACAGAATATGCAAAACAGTGAACCCACACCTTTATCTCATATAATGAGCATTTCATAAACTTTATTATAACAAAATAAAGTCTTCTAAAAATTGTTCTGTGCCTCATAAGAACATAAGAACATAAGAGACGCCAATGTTGGATCAGGCCAAAGGCCCATCCAGTCCAACACTCTGTGTCACACAGTGGCCTCAGATTTTGTACATCAAATGGCAGTCCACTGAGAAGTCCATATCCAGAGTTTGGAACCTGAAACAAAGATAGTGTGTGAAGTTTTAAGGACATGATGCCTGTATTTTTGTGGGAATATCAGGATGTCTTCGCCACTCTCCACCACCCCCTCATGATTTACTCTACCCCAATTATTGTAGAAAGAAGAAGGTGACAGGTGAATGTAAAGATTAATCCATTAGGGTGAACATGCTTCCATTTCAAAGTTTGTTAATTTTCTTTCTACTTTGTCAGTTCTAATTTATCACTCCAAACTGAAATGCAATAATTGTGCTAGAGCTTAAGTTCTATAATGTAGCCAAGGTTATATTAGAGTTATGAAACTGCTTATGGATTCTAGTGACATTAGTTAATATATTACAAGGTAACACATGTTGAGATCAGGCTCCCGACATGTCAAATTAAATCAAAAGAAAAATTAGTGAAGACACAGCTCAGTTGATGTTCAGCAATTATGTTGCAAATGGAATACAGAATTTCAAGGGGATTTTTTTTTACTGGAAATCATTTTCATTGGAAAAATAAAATGATTCCTTAAAAAAATTCTTCTAAAACTAGAACAATGTTTCAATCATGTATTTTTTTCATGAAATGTTGCATTGAATTTGTCTGTCATTAATATTCTTTGTTATATTGAAACAATCCAAGTCATTCAGAGAAAGAAACCTGTTGTCACAGCAGGACCAGGGGGCGTGATGCAAGCAAGCCAAAGTCCAGGAACAGTCCGAGGTCAAGCCGGGCAAATCAGGTAGCAAGGTTCAAACAGGTTTAAATCACAGTCCAAAAGCAGGGTCAGACATACCAAGGTTTCAAGTCCATAAATCACAATGATACCAGAGGAGTCAGAGATGAACGAAGGTCAACGAAGCCAAGGGTCAAAAGCCGAGGATCAAGCCGATAAGAATTCCACAAGGTCTGGAGCAGAGATGCAAGGATTCAGGTCCTGACAAACAACATTTGCCAGCACAAATGACTGCTGGCAACAGACTTGCAGATATACAGTGCTAGCTAATCAACTCATTAGCTAGCCGGGAGCGAGGTCGGGATCCTGTCAATATTCAGGGCTGAGAGATCTTCTGCCTTCGCTCTCTCAGCTACTGTCTCCTTACATTCCGGAGCCTGGTTACAGGTGGGGGCGAGTCTGATGATGAATTACTGAGCTGCAGCAGAGACTGATCCCTTGCAGGTGTTCCCTGGGAGGCTCTATCCTCCGCACCACTTAGATAGCTTTCAGCTACAGGATCCAGTCTTTGCCTTTCTGCTGCAGTACTGTCCTCAGGAGCCTGTAAGTCCACAGGCTCCTGGCTGGCAGGTGCCTCCTCAGGGGCATCAGCAAGGGCAGGCATGGCATCAGCAGGGGCAGGCATGACACCTGTCCTGGTAATTTGCTCATCACAGAAAAAGCCTTCACGTTATTATGGCCATTTAAACATTAGAACACTGAAATAAACTTTGATATTCTTTGGAAAGAGAAATGAAGTATGCCAATAGGTAACAGCAGTTCTAGAGGGTCACCAGAGAGAATCAGAAAATTAAATATGCACACAATAATTTAAAAAACTGTCTCCAAACATTAATACATTTAAAGCAGGAAACTGTTTTCTGAAGCAACAAGTAGCTCTACTATCTTGGAGGTTCAATAGAGCTACTTTCATTTATGAAGTGTCCTCCATTAAAAATCTTCTGAAATTAGGCGGGTGGCAATCCAGGAGAGGACCTTCTCTGTCGTGGCACCAAAGCTTGGGAACTCTCTCCCCAGTGAGATTTGTCTGTCCCCTTCCGTTGCCATCTTCCACCAGCAGTGTTTGAGAGGGGGTTGGTTTAAGGGTTCTAAAATCTAATTTTATCATGTATGTTTAAAATGGTTAGCCACTTGGGTGGCTCTGGTCAAGAGAGGAAAAGTGGGTACAAATTATGCAAATAAATAATCTCCTCCCCCACTCCCTCTAACCTCTGTGAACTCAGAACTCCCAGACCAGATGCCACGATAACCAAGAGTTGTAAATACCAGCAGATATTGATGTTATAATTACATTAAACTGCATGTTGTTTAGTTATTTAATTAGTTATTTCCAGGTGCATTCCTACCAACCGCTCTCAGGCATTCTAGCAGTTACTACTGTGCTAGAGCTTTTTTAAACAGTGAAGAGGTGCTACAGTGAGTGCCTTGGCCAGATACCAAATTCATCCCTTTATAAATAGCCAGGGACCCCTTGAGGTTTATTACAGCTCCAAGCCATGCTAATTCTTTTTAACCAGTCTGCTGCTTATGAAGAGATGCTTATGATAGAGAGGGCAGTAGCTCCAACCTGTTGGAGAGCAGAGACATTGACTGTTCCGCTAGTGCCAGAGATATACATGGACTTGGATGCCCATATTGTCTACCAGCCCCACTGGTTAATATAAAAATGTTCATTTGTATTCCTTATAAAGTACTGGGCTTTCAATTTTTTTTTTAAAAAAAACACTCTCATGTCATTTATTAAGATGTGTTGAATGGTGGCATGAGTCTAATTTAAGCACCCTTACTCAATTACTGGTTACAACATTTTAAATGAAGACCTTGATCCAAGAATTTCATCCCAATTTGCATTTGGGGTATTACTGGGCATGTCAAAGGTGCTTGCTCATTACAAAGATTTCTTTTGATCTTCAGCTATGGATCAGAGAATGTGTAAGAGTGGAAATTCATCCTGCAGTGAACATCTTTTAAAAATTTTCTCCCATGTTAGCAGCTCACAGAAATTAATTTTCAGGAGCGCTTCATTCTTGTAGGGTCTTTCTATACCAGAGAAATGTTTTAAAGCATGACATACTGTTAATAGCTTAGTAAATTACAAAGGAGACAGCCCGCCTCTGAACAGTTTCTGAACAAATATTCTTTGTAAGAGTTTCCAAAAAGAAAAAGGAAAGATTTTGCCCACTTCTGACTGTAGCTAAAATCCAAAGAGCTAATTTAGGTGTGTCCAGGCAGTTCTACACACCCAATGGCATTATTTCCTTTGAACATTTTATTGCTTGCATTATGTTGAAAGGAGCTGCTGATAGATGCCTGAGATTCAACAGAAGTTTGCTACATAAAATAGGGGGCTGAAATGTTGCATTGAATTTGTCTGTCATTAATATTCTTTGTTATATTTAAACAATCCAAGTCATTCAGTGAAAGAAACCTGTCCTGGTAATTTGTTTTTGAGAAAGTTAGAACATCAGATCAAAACTGAGGAGAAGTGGGTTCAAACTGATTTTAGGGTAGTCGCTTCAGATTACTATATCTCACAAGATTATTGTAAGGATGCAGAGTATGATCTGGAGTTCCTTGGAGGCAACATGTGATAAAATTGTCCTAGAAATCTCCACTGGGATGCATACGATTATATTTATTTGAATAAAATTTATTAACCAGTTTCCCATTTAAAATGCCTAAGTCCACACACACACACACACACACACACACACACATATATATATATATTTAAAAATTCAGTCTTAAAACTGTTTGATACAGTAAACACTCAAAATGGTAGCATTTAAAAATCTTTGGAGAACAGAAATGGCTTCCCCTAAAAAAAAATAGCTTCCCCTATTGCCAAAAACTAATAAATTGAGGGAGCCTTTCTTGATCTGCATTTCTTTAGATCCTGCTGGGCACTTTCATACAAATCATTTGTAAAAGTCCTGGGCAGGCCAAAGTCATATTGAAGTGATTGAACTGCCCAACTGAAAGCATGGAAAATGAGCCTGGAAACTCAAGGGCCTTCTAGTCTGAGATGTTCCTCTTCACATTGGAAACAAGGAGGACAGAAGTAGCTCATTGGACAGCAGGTTTAAGCAGGAGCTTTGGGCTTCAGTGATTGGTATGACAGATGTTTCCAGGTAACAACAGTCACAATCACATGTATCTCAGCGTGTCTCAATGGAGTCCAGGTATCTCAGTGGGGTCACTATGGTGCTGATTTGCGGTCTGTTTCAGTGCCAAAGTGCTCCCAATAGAAAGTTTTAAAAATACCTCTGAAGAAGATTATGTGCGGGGCAAAAATGGGTGGGAAAACAGGCAGAAAAGCAGGAAGTGCTACGGGGCATTTCACAAAGCATCCCACAGTGCTTCAAAGGTGGAAGGAAGGGTTAAAAATGGAAGAAAGGCAATTTGCAGCTACAACAGCTCAGGCACACTTCCCAAATGGAAGATAGTCTGAAAAGTCTCTAAGTGACCTCAATTAGCAGGTCTACCTCAATTAGCAGGTCTAGTATCTGACCTAGTATCTGCCAGTGTGGGAGTTATCTGACACCTGCTGTAAATGAGGGAACTATGTAGAATAGTGAAGTAGTTTGAGGAACAGTGTAACTTCAGCTGGAACAGACTAGGAAATTCTCTTTCTTGACGCAAACCCCTCCCATCTCATTCCTCAGGATCCCAGAAACAACTTTTTGTGGAAATCCATGGGCTGCAGTGGGGGGAAGGAGGCAAGAAACTTCCATTCCAATGATGGGATTGAAATTCAGGCTAGATCCAATCCTGGGTGTTCAAAGTCCACTGTAATAATATCTCAGCATTCGTCACCTCAGAAAACTAGCAATCTGTCTTGGAGTTTGCTTTTAAAATTTACACGATATCCAGAGGCTACAATAAGACTTTTGTGTGTGTGGGTGTATGTGTGAAAAATATGGTTACTTCCTAACATATATTATTGCTTTGGAAAGAAATGAATGTATTTTTGTGAGCCTTTAAATGCCCAGGAACTGGAATGGACTGAGCTGAAATACATTCAGGGCATTCTGAGTAGTGAAGGCTTTCCCTCTGTGGATTAATTTCTCAGTTAAGAATAAAATGTCCTGGAAGCCCTTGATATTAGACTATCTAGCATTGTAGTGCAGCCTGCCGCTTTGCTCCCCTGGGTCAGCATATCAGGCCTTTTTGGTTTAGAATCTGTGGTAAGCACTGCATTTATTATCACAAGCACAAGCAGCTTTTCTTACATATTCATTTTGCTGCTGTCAGGAAAGAAAGTATTCACAGCTTATGAAAGGCAACCTCATGTTATCTACATTAAACATTTCTCAAGACTCAGTGCAAATGGTTTTCTGCATTTCTGTGCTGTCACCCACTGGAGCTATCTTCAGCTATCAGATTATCTCAAAAGTAAGCTGTTCTCAACCAAACAGAGCCCAGATTTCCATAGGCATGAGACTAATTTATACATACCTAGCATCAGTGCATCTATGCCTTTTTTGTACTTCTATTAAAAATATAGCCCGGCTAACTGTATTACAGTCCAAGTTGGCTATGTCCAGTCTCAATAGGAGAGGTGAGCAATCACTTCAATCTCTCCCTCTGAAATCAACGTAATTTAAAAGTGCCTCACTTTTGCTAGATTGTGCCCATAGGATATGGAACAGTTTTGTTCTACTGAATTCTCTCACCTTTACCAAGAGCTAGTATTAGCTTCGAAAATCCCAGGTCTAGTACTAGCTAGGATCTCTGCATAAATGTTACACAGCTTTCTGTTTAGTGCAGATGCTACGTTCCCTTTAATTTCATCCTCTGTTTCAATGACTCAAAGCTACCAGGCACTTAATCAGTTCCTTACTGAATTTTCCACCTTCTAAACGATTCCCATCCAATTTATAGGTTGTATAGGATGAAGATACATACCACTAATGTGTTGCACAGTAAAAATATCAGCACCACGGAAATAGTTATCACAGTAAGGAGGAAGTCCAGTACAAACCTGTCTTCTTTGCTAGCAAAGATATTCTGGTAAAGGCTAGTGTCTACTAGTATAGTGCTACATTGTTAAACTGAAAAATAAACCCAGGCCCCGGTCACATGGGCCGGATATCACGGGGGGAGGCGTGGCTGTTTGCCCCGGGGCAAAATAACGCACAGTTGCACGATCAGACGTCCCATGGAAGTCCCGTGGAGGTCCCATGGGTAGAGGGGAGATGCCAATCACAGGACAATCCTGCGGCGGGGCAAACGGGTTTGTTTTTTTTGTACACCAAAGTATGCGCATGCTCCGTTGGGTGCTTGTGCGCATCCATGGAGACTTGGGGGGAAAAAAACCTTTTTGCAAGGGGACATGGGCGGGCGCCAGATGCCACCGGAAACGCGATCAGATGCCCGCCCTTGCCCCACGGTTACCGGGAAGTCTCGGCGGGAAGTCTCGGGTGAGCCACGGGAGCTCTACGCTTCCCAGATGTGGTGGTGAGATCGCGCCTGGAAAATCCGCCTATCTTCCGTCTCTCTAGTGTGGCTAATGTTCTGTGTGACCGCAGCCCCAGAGGGGTTTTTCCCCCTAAACATGCCTTTAATGAAATCATTCATAGCCATTCAACACATTTTATTAATGAAATATAATTTTATAGGGAAACATGATCCCTTCCCTGTTCCCTACATTATCCCTGGAATTTATTGAGCAATTGATGTTTTATTTAAGTATTTTATAGTATTGTTGGTCTACTTCCTTTTTTTCTGGGGTGAAGTTCTAAACTTTTACATTCTGAGGACAAGGCTATAAATTGAGTTAAACCCAATGACTTGAGAGCCTGTCAGTCCATCTAGTTAAGAATGTATAGGTGTTAATGAAAAGTTAATGTATACCTCTAAACATAGTGCTGGAGGCAACAACAGAGGAGAACTTTGTCCTCCTTGCTCTGCCTGCATGCCTTTCTGGGGCCTTCTGGGCCACTCTAGGAAACAGAATGCTGCTGGATTAGATCGATCTTTGGTCTGATCCAACATGGCTGCTCTTATGTCTCAGATGTTATACCATAAATCCAAATTAATCATTCTTGCTGTTCCAGGCTGAGGATTTTGAAACGCTATGAAGCAAGAGTGCCTTGAGAAACAGTGGCCTGCTATTAATTATTACTGGGCCATCTTGTTTAAAAAAATGAAAATAACCGATCAGAGCCAAGCAATCAGCAACTCTAGCTTTAACATATAATACCGTAAGTGCTTTCTAATGATACAAAACTGACCTAGGGCACCTTTGCTGCTGACCTGATCTGATGTTGTCATGCCTAAAAATGCTGTATGATTGGGGGGGGGGAGGAAATTAAAGACTTTCTATTAACAGGTAATAACAGTCTTAAGCAGAATTAAACCTTCTGCATGCATCGAAGTCAATGGATGTAGAAGGGTGTAACTCTGCTTAGGAATGCCATCTAGACAGATTTAGCACGCAGACATGAATAACTGACTTTGCTCAAAATCTGAAAACATGACTGATGTATACATAAGTTTCCTTATCCAGGGTTATACCTAAATAGAAGGATACTTTGTATACATGCACAGCTGTTCAAGATGTACAAACACATACTGGACCCTTATGCATGGAGGGGAAAGGGAGCATCAAGCATGACACCATGGGCATGGGATAGCAGTAAATGCTGGCACACATGGAGAAAAAAACCAAGCTTCATGGATGGGAAGGAAGAGCCAGTTTGATGTACATAGAGCCAGTTTGATGTAGTGGTTAAGAGTGCAAACTCTAATCTGGGAGAACCGGGTTTGATTCCCCACTCCTCCACATGCAGCTGCTGGTGTGACCTTGGGTCATTCACAAGTTCTTTCAGAGCTGTTCTCCCAGGAGCAGTCCTCAAAAGAGCTCTCTGGGCCCCACCTACCTCACAGGGTGTCTGTCGTGGGGAAGGGAAGGGAAAGGGATTGTAAGCCACTCTGAGACTCCTTTGGGTAGTGAAGGGCAGGGTATAAATCCTATCTCTTCTTCTTCTACAAGGCTGTAAAGGTCAATACCTTTATCAGAAGTTTGCAAAAGGTATTTCTGGTGCAAAAAAATCCATGTATTAATAAAACAACCAGATTTCACATTTAAACAGAAATCATAAAGGAAGAGTGCTTCTGTTCTGAACACTAATCTTGACTATTGTAAACCAGATAATGGATTCTAAAGGACTGTAAGCTATGTACAAATTAAGGCACTCAGTACCTAGATAAAGGAAATGTGTGGAATGTTTGGTGTTCTGGAAAGCTATGACTGCACTGATTGATTTGAAGAACTCTCACTGATTTAAAGCATGCCACTTGGTACAAGCAATCTTGGACTAATTTTTGATTACTCTTCTGTACTGGCTCTTTCTAGCTTAGCTGGCAACATTGCTGATGAAAAGCCATTTGTTCAAATTACATCAGAGTATCAGTCCCCATAGCTGTTGTGTTTAGCTTCAGAGAAGGAAATTACTGAAAAGCATAGTGCAAACTCCCTTTTATACAGTTATGTTGCACATGGCCAGCTGCAGGGTTTTTTATGGGTACAGTGTGTCTGTAAGCCCCTCTATCACATTTCCCTTTGCATATAGCCACATCTCCATTCTCCCCTTCAATGACGGCTGTGTTCTTGACCAAGAGCCCTGCTTTCCTCTCTGATCACAGCTATACTGGAAGGAGCAGATAAGTTTTTGTAGGTCTAAAAGAAGAAAGAAGGGGTCTCTGCAATGTTGCTGGGGTCTCTAGGCTAGCTATGCCTGGAGGAGGCAGTAGTGCATGGTTTTCTTGCATTCTGCTCTTTCCAAGCACTTCATGGTACACCATCCCAGGGTGCCTAGTTGGAGATGGGTCCTCTGTGGACCTCAGCTGGTGTCCAGCCACACTGACCCCTGATGACATTCCTTATATCATATGTACATACCTATGTGCCATCAAGTTGCAACCAATATATGGTGACCCCAGCAAGGGGCTTTCAGGGCAACTGAAAATTAGAGGTAGTTTGCCATTGTATTCTTCTTCAGAGTCTTCCTTGGTGGTCCCTCATCCAAGTACCAACTCTGCTTAGCTTCTGAGATCTGAAGAGAATGGGCTATAACACACCATACCACATCCTGTCCTAATATCACGCATTATGATTATTAGTTGAAATGAATAAATGGCCTACTTTTTCTACATTTTTGCATACTATTATATTTGGGCTGCAGTTCTATGCATACTATATTAAAGTAAACCCTATTGAATTCACCTTGCTTCCAAGTAGAGATGCATAGGGATTGCACTGTTGAATGGACTAATAATGTTACAAGACCCAAATATCTGCTATGAATCTGTCAAGAATATTTTATTGTGCTATATAAGAACAATAAATGTTCATTCTAGACTACTACAGCTGTGATAATTATATAATGGCAAAAGTATAAAATAAATTACATTATTACATATCACTCATGTCAAAGAGTGCAGCAAAACGTATTGCTGTTGTAAATTCTTGCAGCTGTCAAGACCAAATAATCTCTCTCTTTTAAAAACAATAAAGCAGACGTTGATTTATGAAGAGCTCATCTTTTCCACAATGTTGCATATCACAGTATAAAGGCTTAGTGGGGTGTTTGCTTGGTAGGCACATGTTAAACTGTGTTTTGCATTAAGGGTGACTGCCAATGAAATGCAAAAATCTCCTTATATTTATGCACAGTTAAGCAAAGTATTTGCTTTTGAATCAATCAAACAAGACATTAACCAGGCGCTACATGGATAGTTTGTTGTGTCAAGGCTGCTTTGCTCCCTTCTGGTGTTCTGTGTTTACAATGCCAAAACAAGAGATTATACTCGGTGCAATCAGCCACAGTTTTCATGCTTCTGTAAAGCCAAGCCATCCTGACATAAGGGTTTTCATTCTACCCCCCCCAATGCAGGTATTTTCAAAAAGCAGCTTTCAAGACTGATTTGTATGATCTCTCTTTCACTGTGCAACTATTTTTATAGTGGCCCAGTGATCTGTTCCATATGGATACTGGTCTTGTGAATGGACATGTGGTGCATGCAGCTGCCTGCCTTAGTATGCAAGCAAGTAAATGTGTGTGAAGGTGGTCTGAGGATTCATTTAGTTAGTGCTCACCTAGCTCTCAAGACAGCATCATCCAAAATTTTGTATTGTGCTGTCATCAAGTTCTGAAATTGCAAAAACAGAAAAACAAGGCTTGGAAGAAAAGAAAGCAGGATACTTTCAGAAATATTAACAGGTTCTTTTTTAAAAAAATAGTAAAAAAAATTAAAACAGCCCACAGCTTTGTTGTGGTAATATTCTAAACAGAGATTCAAATATTCTGCAGGGGGGTTCAAAATAATGTTATTATTTATGTTAATCATGGAATCAAAGTGGCCTTTAAATGTTGCTAGAATCCCGCCAATTTGGCTTCTTTTTTTAGAAAAGGGTATGGGTCTCTATTATTTTCCCATCCCTGACAAGCCAGTGGAGTCTCTTCTGTGTTCAAAGAACTATAAATTTGCAGAGGCCAGCTGCTCTGTGTATTCTCAGTCGGATCAAAGATTTGGAGGGGGAGAACAAAACAAAACAGTAATCTCCAGAGTGTGTTATGTTCTGTCCATGGTACTGAAAGCTTTACACACAACCCACAGGCTCTGGCTCTTCCCTTATTCTTTCCAAATTTGCTCTGCCTCTTTCTCATGAAAACCAGATGGGAGTTGTTATGTTAAATGAAAACTTCACATTCCTGTTTACTGTATTTCAGGTCTTCTTTTTTAACTGTTTCCTATTCACTAAATACAGCCTCAACTGTTTTGTAGCCCAGAAAAATTTCTAAAAATTTTACTTTGCAAATCCACACTGAAAAAGCACACTAGAGTTAAAGGGGAAAGTTCACAAAAGCTTCTACAGGGGCACTGAAGCAGGGATATGTTTACCTAACAGGGAGTGACTCTCACGCCAACTTCCTTCAACTGATTACACAAAAGATTACACAGACACAGCCCTGGCTCACTAGTTACATCCCTTTGGCTATCAGTACTCTCCTTCCTTCACTGTTCCTGCTTTTGTGAGACCAGCAGCCATAAAGAAATTTCCTGCCAGATAACATTCGGCTTGAGCTTTACATCAATAGAGAAGTTTTCACAGTTATTCACAGGTGGAAATCAAATGATACTACTTCTGCCCTTTATTAAATTTCAATAGCCAAAAGCTTGCAGGTGAGAAAATGAAAGGAACATTCGTAGTCGCAAGAGGAACACTGAGTTGCAAGACCTTTTTTTCTACAGATAGATCATTCTTGGGAGAACAGGAGGAGAAAACTTTTTCACACCTCTCGCTGTGTTATATATGGACGGTAACACTAAATCTGAACTCACATTGGTGTTTTTCAAGGTGAAAATAAGTCCTTGTCAAACATATGTAAGAGATGAAGGAGAGATGAGAAAAGATGATTAATAGCCCAGGTAAAAGTTCAAATGGCCTTGATGCCAACACAATAGAGAATAATGCCTTTGAACTCTGCACTGGTAAAGCAAACTTATATATAATAATATGCAACTGCATTTGACTGCTTTATCTCATGAAATTTTTTAGATTTTCCTCTTTCCCCTACTGAATGTCCTTCAGAACTTCATAAAGCTATTTGTGCTTTATTTTTGGACAGGTTTGTACATATTTATAAAGATGCTGTTAAATATTTAAGGAGCCTAGGGGGGAAATACAACAAGAATTCCCTGCAGTTCATTACCTTGCCAAGGATATGTGGTTCCAGAACTCCAATAAGGCCATATACAGTGATTTTGCAAGAAAGCAGCCTATTCAGTATAGAGGTCAGGCTACCACTGAAGCCTCATCAAAAGAGCAGAAATTATTCAAACATTGGTAGTATCCTGAGAGATAGATAGAAAAACAGATTACAAGCAGGGACCAGTGAGGCTCACAGAGGGGGAATCCCATCTCCCCATTGCCCGTTGGACTAGCCACTGCCAAGTCTGTTTACTGGCAGTCCTGCTGCTGCCCCTTCCCACCCCCATCTTCTCCTACCTTGGTCAGTAGCTGGCCAGCCATTCATCAGTCAGGAAGGACACATGGAAAGCACAACCACTGCTTGCTTGGCTCAATGGCTCCTCCTCCCCCACCTGTCTCAAGTGATTGAGGGTAATGGTGGCTCCTTTTCCACCCACCCAGAGTACACATGGAGAGCAGCAGTTCCTCTTTTCACCCAATCTAGATCACATATCGAGGGGGCAGTGGCTTCTTTTTCCATCCCCATCCAGGCATCTCTACCCTCCCAACCACCTGCTATCCCCCAGCCCAGTTGCTCTGCCCACCTCTTTCCCCCCTCCCTGCATTGACTATGCATGCATGGACAACACTTCGCTATTTGGGGGGATTTCACCATCCCCCATCCATTTTCCCTGGGTTTCACATTTTTCTTCAAACCTGGCTGAGGCTCTCCATGTTTGCAGGAAAATGCTCTTAATCTGTACATAGCCCCAATCCATGGATCTGCACTCTCATAGGACAAAAGAGACCATATGGCGTTTCAGCCCCAAAAGTTTCGACTGGGGAACTAAAATGGACTTCAATTCAGAACCAAACTGAATTGGTCGATGTCCTTGGAAAGCATTTAAAGAACCCGTAGTCTATCTGTTCATCTGGATTGATAATTAGAGGTCTTAACTGCAACAGACCCTATGCCCCATTTAGCATTGCCACTAAGATAGAGACATGGGGCAGAGAAAAGAGCAATACATATATTTATTTATTTATTAAAATTTTGTATCTCACCTTTCCTTGTGGCTCAAGGAGGCTTACAATAATTATGCAATAATGAAACAGAGATTGGTTACACCAGCTGTGCGTTGTATATCAAAAGGTCATTTACTGGGTGACGTGATGTCATGGGCTCATTCAGCTGTCACTGTACATGTACTGGTGCATTCCTTCAAAGGCTAGTATGAGGATATCATTGGTGAGTGAACTGAAGATTTGTTAGTGGAGTTACTAGGGACAGTACAGGATTAACTCACTCAGCCCAGTCCAAGGGTGAGAGGGAATCCTGTATTTCAGCACATGAAACAAAAATCCACGAGAAAGTCTGTACTCTCTCAAGGCTTCACAACAGTTTGTTACCAGAATCTCTTCATGGGGGTCCCCACCTAGCCTAAGAGCAGAGATTCAATCCCTTAGCTGGCATCTGAGACTTAACACATCAGCAACTCTAACTCAGAGGTGCATACAATTACTATCACTTTGGTAGCTCTGTGGTCAGGTTAGAAACGAGATTTAGCCTTGGAGTTCAATTACACCATCAGAGACAATTATAAATATGAATGATCTTTATTCAGTGCAAAGCATAGCAAGAGACTACTAGAGAATACAAAAATAACAAAAACCTATGGCTATTTGCCCTTACTACACATTAATAATCATAGTTACCGAGTTAAGTATCAATAGTCCAAGATCATCCATTGCATAACAATAAAGGTAGGCACCAAGGGATTTTGAAGAGAAATCCCATCTTGCACAGGTATGTAGTCCAGATCTGTTCAGAGATACAGATCCACAAACAGAAGATTGGCAACTGGCTAACAGTTCACAAAGCTCTTTGTTTCAAAAGTCAGGTTCCCAGGAGAGAGCAAGAGCAAGACAGCTCTTCCATAAGGAACCACAGAGTTATACCCCCCATACCAGTCATCATCAGGTGTGGCCATCAGCCAATCACGAGCGGCAGGGGTCTGTGCCCAATTTCTGGTTGCCATAGCTGCAACATCAGGTGCGTGGGGATTGGCTAAGAAGTTGGAGGCCCTGCCTGCAGTCAGGTGGTCCAGCTTCTAGCTTCTCCATTGTGTACATGACATGGCTCATGTGAGCCATAGAGCGGAGCCTTAAAGTCTGGCTTTCAACAGAGAGGTGTTAAGGAATGTGCATGATTATATGGCATGGCTATTAGGTGGCTCAGGCCATCTGGTCTCACTCTAGGCCGTTTGGCCTGCAACAGGAAAAGACACACAGGGTGTCAGAATGTCATCACAGGAAGAAGGCATAAGAATTTAGAATCATTTAGAAACAATATTTCTATACAGGTGATGTCATGGGCTCATTCAGCTATCACTGTGCATGTACCGGTGTATTCTTCAAAGGCTAGCATAAGGATATCATTGGTGAGTGAACTGAAGATTTGTTAGTGAAGTTACTAGGGACACTCTTTGTGTGGCCTGGTTACTCTTGTTTCTATAGCTACTGTTGTGGAGTTGCCTCTGCTGCTTGAGCACAGAATCCTGTCTATGCTGTGGCAGCATTAACTCTGGTGCAGTGCCCACTGATATAGTAGGAACATACAATTAGTCTGTATCTCTATGTTTCATTCATCTAAAATTCTGTCTTTTTTTTTAAAGTGCTTCTGTTAGGCAATAGAACACCAGCATATGCAGCTAATGGCTTTCTCAGGAAAACTGTCTTCTACCTGCAGAGCTAATCTCCTATTTTAAATGCAGAATGAAATCTACTTGATTTATTATTTGTGTTTTTCACATCAGTTTTGTGATTGGAAATAAAACTAATCCTTTTATGACAGCATGCTTTAATTTCAGTTGTGCTTTCAGGAGTCCCTTTCTGAATTATCTCACACAGCAGTCTATTTTAATTTAGGATAGAATGTGGCAAGTCAGGGCCCATCTAATGAGGACCAAGTGATTCTCAAATGTGATAACATTTCTAGCTTGGTTGACTCTCTGTCTCTCACTCACTTGTTACAAACCTGTTCAGTTGGCTGAATTCATATTACACAGCGCTGAAGATATTAAGATGATTCCGTGAATTCAATAAAAGTTTAGAATACTTCAGGGGTAGCCATGATTAAATTCAGCTCACTATTAACGGGAGAAAAAACACACATACCATCTGTCCAGAGGCTGCCTTCGGAATCCAGAACATATCCTATATGTTCATGTACTTATAAACTAGGATGTCACCTATGACTGTCCTTGAAAAGTGAGTTCTGCCTATAGTGTCCCATGCTCTGATTACATTCAAGTTAGATTACTGTAATGTGCTCTACATGAGGCTGCCTTTGAAAATGGTTCAAAAACTTCAGTTGGTCCAAAATGTGGCAGCAAAGCTATCACGGTTGGCTACAGAGATCATTTCACCCCTGTGCTGAGATCTGCACTGGTTACTCACCTGTGTCCAGGCACAACTCAAAGTGCTGGTTCTTACCTTAAAGGCCCTGAATGACTTAAGGCTAGGGTACCTGAAGGACTGTCTGCACCTATACTATCCAGTCCTTCTGTATCCAATCCTAGAAGCCAAGTATTTTCTGTGGTGACACCTCATCTCTGAAATGTCTTCCCCTTGAAGCTCACCTGGCATCTACTTTACTTTTTTTTAGGCACCAGGCCAAAATATATCTTTTTGCCCAGGCTTTTAATAAGGAAATTTATCTTACCAGCCTCTTAATGGTCTGCTTCTGTTTGTTGGACACTTTTTATGCTGTTTATGTCTGGTGCTTGTTTTTCATGGTTTAATTGTAAGCCACCTCAAGCAGGACTCTGAAGAGGTGGCATAGATATATCCAGTGTTCCCTCTAAGCCAAGTTAGTGTGAGCTAGCTCACAGTTTTTTAGCCTCCAGCTCATGCACTTTTGTCTTAGCTCAGGAAGGATGGCTCCAGAGCAAACTAATTTACGCAGTAGCCAAATCGCTTGCTCACAATTTTCATGCCAGGAGCTCACAAAGTAGAATTTTTGTTCACAAGACTCCACAGCTTAGAGGGAGCATTGGATATATCCTAAACAAATACATAAATAATCACAATGAAATAAATAATCCAATGAAGTCCATAGGCAGTAGATGCAGAGCTGACAAAAAGAAATACTTCTTTACTCAACAAGCAATTAACATGTGAAATTTACTGCCAGAAGATGTAGTGATGGCTAGAGGCATAGGCAGCTTTAAAAGGGAATGGCTAGAGTCATAAAGAATAGCTCTATCAGTGGTTACTAGCCATGGTGACTAAAGGGAAACTCCACATTCAGAGGCAGTAAACACCAGTGCCAGGAGGTAATATTAGGGGGAAAACCCAGCCTCCATGCCCTGTAGTTGGCCCTCCAAACTAACTGATTGGCCACTGTTTGAGACAGAATGCTGGACTAGATGGACAACTGATCTGATCAAGCAGGACTCTTCTTATGTTCTCCATATTTTGAAGTATGTTTTGCAGAGCATGTGAGAAGTTTCACTGTTTCCGTTCTACATAACCTGTCAAGATGAAGAAGCATCTGGGAATCGCTATCTGATTCTAAAAGGCAAAATGGAGTACTGAAGACACAGACCTCGAAGTCACAGCAAGTAGTGTTAAGAGGTCTAACAGCAGACATAAATACATACTCAAAGGAATAAAAGGTGTTTCAGAGGACCAACTAGATATTTACTGCAAGAGACAATGCCCTTTTAAAGCACAGCATCATTAGTAGTGGCCCTGTGCCAGGTGCTATGGAAGAGAAATTAATTTCACTGGAAAGCAGTAAAAAGACTAACATGCCTGCCAATGAAGAAGAGGAAGAGCAGCAGTGCAGTATCAAGTATATCATGCATATTGTGATATTACTTCTGGAAAACATTTATGGTCTGCTGTTACGAGTTGGGTTTATGTCACCATTCATAAACTTTCTCAGCTACAAATGAAAGGGGACAATACTATCTCAAAGATGTCTTCATTTTTTACAGTGTCAGCCCCTAGAGAAATTATTGCTGCAGGATGCACACAGATTCCACCCCTTTTTGGTAAGGACACTGTGGCAGAATTTTCCTCAAGCAGTTCAGGCAATACAAGAAATAGGCACTCTGAACCATGGGTCTAGTCTCCCAGTCTGTGGATTCAAGGATTGGGGATCTTTCCCTTGTTGCCCTTTCCCCACCAGAGGAGTTAAGTAATTCACTTTATTTTCTGTATTTATTCCTTAGATTCTTAATACAGTTGTTTGAGCATCAATTGGTATAAATTCATCTCCCCCATCTCTCTCTAACACACATATATTAAATTTAAAAAGCCCCACCAACCACCAATCAGTCAGAGCTTCTGCCATGCCCTGCAAACTACACTGATTCTTTGCTTTGTGTTGTTTTTTGGCTGCAGAGTAACCATTGTGTCTCTACATTTTAACTTCCCTTCAATTATACAAATGTCTAGCAAGAGTTTGTCTTGGCTTTGCATGCTACAAAATAGTCAGTCAAATAATAATTTCCCCCCCTGCATTTATGCTATGACAATGGAACTAGTGTAGACTAGCATCGTGGTCAGCATTCTAACTAAGACCTAAGAACTGAATTCAAATCTCCACTGAGGCACAAAGCTTAGTGAGTAATGTTGGGCCATTTATTCTCCCTCAGCCCAACCTACCTTACAGAGTTGTTATGATGCTGTGGGGCAGAGAACTACATACCTATCCTTGAGTTTCACGAAAGAAGGGCAAGACAAAAATAAAATAGATGAACAATGGTTTTCTGGCCTAGACTAAGGATATGAGGGACCTAATAGAAGAACATGGCTAAAGTATGTACTACATATTGCAAAATTGGAGTCTCAGAGGCTGTGAGGCTGATGTTTCGCCAGCAGCTGTGACTGGCATCCTCAGAGGTATAACACAGAAAGATGGAGTACTCTCTGTGTCAATGTGAGAAGAAAAATGCTCAGCCACTGCTGATTTCATGTTCTTTTATTCTTGTCTGTATGGTACATTGCGTGGTCCCGAAGTAAACCTGTCCACAACTGCAGGGTATGCGATATACTCCTGCAGAAGTGGGGGGGGTCTCTTCTGTCTTTTGCTGATCGTAGCATCTGTTGTATTTTTCTGGTGGGTCTGAATACTGTATATAGCCTAACTCAAACAGGACACAGTATCTTATTCCAAGACACTGGAATGCTGGACAACATATCCAATTACCATGTCAGATTACCCAGGGAAGCCATTAAGAACATAAGAGAGGCCAATGTTGGATCAGGTCAATGACCCATCTAGTCCAACACTCTGTCACACAGTGGCCAAAAATACCAGGTGCCATCAGGCGGTCCAGCAGTGGGGCCAGGACACTAGAAGCCATTGAAATTCATAAACATAAACACAATTTCAACAGGAAAGAACAAAAATAAATAGGGCATGGTTTCCAGTCCTGAAAAACACAAAATGCTCTACATTTTACAACAGCACTACAGATAAGATTAGAATTTCAATAACCAATCCATATACAAAAGAACCTTCTCAGGAAAGCTCTTCCATTAGCATGTCACAGCCTGGGGAACTCCTACAAGATAATGACTCAGCCCTACCCCACCTTCCTGAGTAGATATAAATTACCTGCCTACCATTTTTCTTCTCACATTGACACAGAGAGCACTCCATCTTTCTGTGAGGATGCCAGTCACAGCTGCTGGTGGAATATCAGGTATTACAATGCCAAGACCACAGCCATACAGCCTGGAAAATCTACAAAAACTATTTTTCTTAGTTTTTTTCTCCAAAGGAGCATATGGGATTTAATATTATCATACTTAATTAAACCTAATTGACACATTATATGAGAAGCTGATTAATACTAATTCATGTTACCAGATTTGCATGATTCTTGTTGGAATGAAAAGTTGGGATAGGAAAGGTAGCTTAGGCTCACAGCCTCTTCCTTTTGATCTGTTACACCCTCAGAAGCATGGGGGAGCCAGTTTGGTTTAGTGGTTAAGAGTGGTGGACTCTAATCTGGAGAATCGGGTTTGATTCCCCAGTCTTCCATATGCAGCTGCTGGGTGACCTTGGGACAGTCACAGTTCTCTCAGAGCTGTTCTCTCAAGAGCAGTCTTTCAGAGCTCTCTCAGCCCCACCTACCTCACAGGGTGTCTGTTGTGGGGAGAGGAAGGGAAGGGATTGTAAGCCCCTCTGAGACTCCGAGTGAAGGGTGGGGTATAAATCCAGTCTCTTTTTCTTCTTCTTCTTAGGAGTGGCCATCTTGATAAGACCTGTCAACATCCCATTCATAAAGTTGGAGCCTACTTAACCCTTTGCTAGCTATGTTTTCCTTCCAGAATCTGTGCAATGGACATGATTGTTAATTGACACATCAATTGAATGTGCCCCCACCCCACCCAGTTCTCCAACCTATGCTATGCTTCAGCTTGTTGCAGCAGAGGCTTGTTGCAGCAGAGGCTGTGAAACACCCATGTAAACAGAGAGATCATTTCTAAATTAAATTGCTATGGTGGGATTGCTGTAGTAGTGTAATTAATCTGTATTTTAATTACTGTGCAACAGGAATATAAGTGATTTTTTTTAAAAAAACTTGCAATATGATAACTCCTCAGGGTGTTAAATACAGACTGGAATGTTCCCATATTTGTACCTTAAAATAGTATGGCTCTTTGATTATTTGCTGAAGAGCAGTGTGGCAGGGAAGAATGAATGGCAGAAAGAGTAATAAGAATGTGAAGTTGCACACATTCTAATAATATGACGGTAATGACCACCCCCAAAATTGCAAAATTCTACCCATAGTAGTATGGAATGCAAACATTAAACCAAATTCAACAGCCGTTACTGTTGACAGTCATGCATAAACAATGTAGCTAAACAAGGGAATCTGCATACCATCTCTGCAGAGAGGATATTATATTTCAGTAACTATTGTCCAAGTAACAAATATTGCTGACTGGTGCATTAAACTATTTATTTATTTATTTGGTTCAATTTGTATCCCGCCCTCCCTGCAAGCGGGTTCCACGATAAAATTCACAATATAACAATGTAATAAAACAACAATTAAAATATATCTAAATACAACATCAGTATAAAAACCCGATGCCTCAACAGATCTTAGCAAGAAGCAATTGGCTCCCAGATGGCCATTCAGATCTGAGGTCACTGGAGGGGGAGGCCCATCAGCATGTGGGCACCCGCTGCCCCAACAAAAAAAGTCTGGCAGAAGAGCTCCATCTTGCAGTCCCTGTGGAACTGTAAAAGGTTCCACAGGGCCCTGATTTCTAATGGGAGCTCATCCTACCGGGTAGGGGCCAGGGCCAAAAAAACCCTGGTCCTTGTTGAGGCAAGTCGGACGTCCCTAATACAGTATAAGGCCAACCAAGTCATGATTATATTGATTTTATTAAAATAGCTTGATTTAAGTTTACTTCAGAAGAGTCCTAGAAACAAATATGTTAATAAATGAATAGTTCCTTCCAGCAGATCTAAGAGTCATCATTCTCCAGCAAAAGAATGTCAAAAGGGAGCCAACAACACAAAACTGCTGAGAGGTTTGGGTGGGTAGCCACGTTGGTATGAAGCAACAGAACAAAGTTTGAGTCCAGTGACACCTTTAAGACCAACAAAGGTCCCGGTCACACGGGCCGTAAAATGCGGGGGGGGGGAGCATGGCAGTTTGGCCCGGAGCAAAATAACGCGCGGCCGCCCAATCACAGGTCCCGTCGAGGTCCCATGGGTAGGGGCGAGGTGGCGATCACACGACGATCCTGCAGCGCAGCAAAGAAGCGGTGCAGCACGATCTCACCAATGGCATGCGCGATTCTGCGGAGCAATGGAACTTTCGTTTTCCTCTTCGTGCGCATGCGCCCTTGGGTGCTTGTGTGCATCCTGTGGAGACTTGGGGGGGGGGAACCTGTTTGCGACGGGACATGGGCGGGCGCCGGATGCCACGGACTACCACCGGAAATGCGATCAGATGCCAGCCCTTGCCCCACGGTTTCCAGAAACTAGTACCTCGGAGGTACTAGTTTTTAACTCTGCATCTTCGGCGGGAAGCCTCGGGTTTGCCATGGGAGCTCTACACTTCCCAGATCTTGCGGTGTGATTGTGCCCGGAAAATCTGCCTATCATCCAACTCAGTAGCTTGGCTAATGCTCTGTGTGACCACAGCCAAAGTTTAATCCTGGGTATAAGCTTTCATGTGCATCATGTCAGTCTAGAAATTGCCAGAAACTGTATGGTAAAACCGTCATAGCAGGAGACCTGGCAACCCTGCCTCTAAAGTAGCCTCTGAATGTAGAACTATTCATAGCATGTAAGTGTGCTGTAACAAAATTCTGACAGCTGCTTGTATGGGAAAGCAGACTCAAAAGTGGAGTGGAGAAATGATGTTATCACAGATATACACCAATCCAGCAGCCTTTGACTATACCTTTTGGCTCTGATTGTTTTTGCATTGTGAAGAACAAAGTGGCTTTTGAGTTATTTTATTTTCCTTTCTGGATTACACCACAAGCCCCTGCTTCCCCCCGCCCCCTTCCTCTCTTTTTTGTCTATGATTTTTTTTAATGAAAGCCAAGGCTAGAAGTGTCTGGCGATTATAGAATGCCATGAAAAGATTGAGATACGCTTCTTAAGTGAAAAATATATATGATGTTTTAGTCTCAGAAAGAGAGCTAAAGCATGGAATACTAGAAAAAAAGCATGGGCCAAAGAATGGACTTTGGCATCTTTGCGTTTATGCTACTTTCCTGTAAATAACCAGGTTTAACTGGGAAAGGGCTCTTACATCAGTTCACTGAACTTTCCTCTAAGGGCTATATGTGAAATGCAGTGGAGCTGGGTGCAAACCCATTAATAAATGCCTCAGCTACTTTTTCACTGGAATCTCTCGTTGGGATTCAAGACATGCACTTGCAAAGGTAAGTGTATGCTTGGAATCTACTGGAGGGAATTTTCAATGGAAAAATATCCAGTATCCAGCATCTCAGCCTTTCTCCTTTGCTATTTTGCCACTTACTCTCTCCCCAAACTGTCCTTCCCTACAACAAGTATGCAATGTGGAAAACCTTTGAGTAATCTGAGTCAAGAAGGTCTTTTTTCAGATGGAGATGCTGGCCTATACCTGGCTTTGGAAGGCACACAAAACAGAAGACAGGGCTGGTGTCTTGTTTTTTAAACCAGGACTGAATATGAAGAGAAGATGCACATAATCCAGACTGCAGGTATGTGGTGGTGGGGAGGTGATACCTCCTTGCTTCACTTAGGAGTTGCCACTGGGAATAAATTGAACTGATAGAGTTGCAAGATGGGGGCTCAGGATGAATCTCACCCCACTCCTCAAAATCTCCTGGAGTTCTGAAAGCCAGTTTGGTGTAGTGGTTAATTGTGCAGACTCTAATCTGGGAGAACCGGGTTTGATTCCCCACTCCTCCACTTGCAGCTGCTGGGTGACCTTGGGCAAGCCATAGTTCTGACAAGAGCTGTCCTTGAAAGGGCAGTTCTTGAAAGAGCTCTCTCAGCCCCACCTACCTCACAAGGAGTCTGTTGTGGGGAGGGGAAGGGAAAGGAGATTGTAAACCTATGTGATTCTTGAGCTTCCTTGTCTGTGGCTGGTTTGTTTCACTGCTTCTGACATTCACACGTGGGCCACCCACTTTACTATCAGACACAGTGATGTGTGAATGGTAGAGATTGATGGCTAGGATTTATTCTGAAGGCACGAGATGTCAGGCACATGATGAAGACCCAGGAGATAGAATTAAGCTTAACTGAAGGAGAGAAAATGGTGGGAGACAGATGGTCTTTTTCATCCTTTTTTTCGGGGGAAAAGTCACATTGTAATAAGAAACACCAGGCAGCATAATGCCTGGCAGTTTTAGCAGAATTATACATAGCTGTTGGAAGGCACTAGGCTGTGGGCCAAGAAAACCTAACCACCCAGGAAGTGAAATAATCACTGTGAAATATATGACTTGAAAGGTTTTCTTTCTCAGTATATTACAGAGAACATACATGAAAAGCAGGGTACATACGGGCTTTGCAGGCATAAGACCAGTTATTTTCCTGCTGGCAATCTTGAGGAATTTAGAATGAAAAATTAAAATCTTTCATTCTGGATGTAGAATATTATGCTGCCAAAGTTTCACTAGAATCCAAACTCTGTACTAAATCTCACCAACAACAGAACGTGAGTGACAGGAACAGTTCTTACCATTGTAGGTAGCCAGCCATGTTGTTGGGGGGGGGGGGTAAATGTTAGTTATGTTGAGTTGAACATCTCAAAGCTTTCAATTTCACCAGAACTTTTCCTGTTAAGCAAGAACACAAGGACTTCAATGGACTTGGAAGGGTGTTAACTCTGTTTTGGATTACATTGTAAAGGACTCCAGATGGGAGTGAAGAAGCTACTCCAAGGCACTCACATAAGATTCTTTCTCTGTACTGCATTCTCTCCCCCTCATGGATCACAGCCTTGTCGTGGCGAGGGGGCTTGCGTGGTTCGATGAACCTGTGGGCTATGCTGTGGAGGGCCACCCAAGACGGACAGGCCATAGCAGAGAACTCAGACCAAGCGTGAACCCCTGGAGAAGGAAACGGCAATCCACTCCAGTATTTGTGCCAAGAAAACCCCATGGACAGTATCAGAAGGCTAAAAGATATGACGCCAGAAAATGAGCCCCTCGGGTCGGAAGGTGTCCAATATGCTACTGGGGAAGAGCAGAGGGCAAGTACAAGTATCCCCAGAAAGAGTGAAGCGGCTGGGCCAAAGCCGAAAGGACGCTCAGTTGTGGATGTGTCTGATGGTGAAAGGAAAGTCCGATGCTGCAAAGAACAGTACTGCATAGGAACCTGGAATGTAAGATCTATGAATCAAGGTAAGCTTGACGTGGTCAAAAATGAGATGGCAAGACTGAACATCGATATCTTAGGAATCAGTGAACTAAAGTGGACAGGAATGGGAGAATTTAATTCAGAAGACCATTATATCTACTACTGTGGCCAGGAATCTCGTAGAAAAAATGGTGTGGCCTTTATAGTCAACAAGAGAGTGCAAAAGTCAGTACTGGGATACAATCTCAATCCAACAACCTAAGAGGCGACTCTACACATGGACATCACCAGATGGGCAACACCGAAATCAGATTGACTATATAATTTGCAGTCAAAGATGGAGAAGCTCTATCCAGTCAGTAAAAACAAGACCTGGAGCTGACTGTGGTTCAGATCATGAGCTACTCATTGCAAAATTCAGACTTAAACTGAAGAAAATTGGGAAAACCACGAGGCCATTCAGGTTTGACCTAGATCGCATCCCTGATGAATATACAGTAGAGGTGAAGAATAGATTCAAGGGTCTGGATTTGATAGATAGAGTGCCTGAAGAACTATGGACAGAGGTTCGTGACATCGTACAGGAGGCAGCAATCACCACCATCCCAAAGAAAAAGAAATGTAAGAAAGCAAAGTGGCTTTCTGATGAGGCTTTACAAATAGCAGAGGAAAGAAGGAAAGCGAAAGGCAAAGGCGAAAAGGAAAGATTTACCCAACTGAACGCAGATTTCCAGAGAACAGCAAGGAGAGATAAGGAGGCCTTCCTGAATGAACAGTGCAAAGTAATAGAAGAAAACAATAGAATGGGAAGGACTAGAGATCTCTTCAAGAAAATTGGAGAAATCAAGGGAGCGTTCCATGCAAAGCTGGCCATGATAAAGGACAAAAACGGTAGGGACCTAACAGAAGCAGAAGAGATTAGGAAAAGATGGCAAGAATACACAGAAGAACTATACAAGAAAGACCTCGATGTCCTTGACAACCACGACGGTATAATCACTGACCTCGAGCCAGACATCCTGGAATGTGAAGTTAAATGGGCCTTAGAAAGCATTACTAACAACAAAGCTAGTGGAGGTGATGGTATTCCAGCTGAGCTATTCAAAGTCTTAGAAGATGATGCTGTTAAAGTTCTGCACTCCATTTGCCAGCAAATTTGGAAAACGCAACAGTGGCCACAGGATTGGAAAAGATCAGTATACATTCCAATCCCAAAGAAGGGCAATGCCAAGGAATGTTCAAACTATCGCACAATTGCACTCATATCACACGCTAGCAAGGTCATGCTCAAGATCCTACAAGCTAGGCTTCAACAGTACGTGGATAGAGAACTACCAGAAGTACAAGCTGGGTTTCGAAGAGGTAGAGGAACTAGAGATCAAATTGCCAACATTCGCTGGATTATGGAGAAAGCAAGAGAGTACCAGAAAAATATCTACTTCTGCTTCATTGACTATGCTAAAGCTTTTGACTGTGTGGATCACAACAAACTATGGCAGGTCCTTAAAGAGATGGGAGTACCAGACCACCTCACATGTCTCTTGAGAAACCTGTATAAGGGCCAAGAAGCGACAGTTAGAACCGGATATGGAACAACTGATTGGTTTAGCATAGGAAAAGGAGTACGACAAGGATGTATATTGTCGCCTTGCTTATTTAATATATATGCAGAGTACATCATGCGAAATGCTGGCCTGGATGAATCACAAGCGGGAATTAAGATTGCTGGGGAAAAGATCAACAACCTCAGATATGCAGACGATACCACTCTAATGGCAGAAAGTGAAGAGGACCTAAAGAGCCTCTTGCTCAGGGTAAAAGAGGAGAGCGCAAAAGTGGGCTTGAAGCTCAACATCAAAAAAACTAAGATCATGGCATCCGGCCCCATCACTCCTTGGCAAATAGAAGGGGAAGTCGTGGAAGTAGTGACAGACTTCACGTTCCTGGGATCCCAGATCACCGCAGACTGTGACAGCAGCCATGAAATTAAAAGATTTCCTTGGGAGGAAAGTGATGGCGAACCTAAACAGCATGATAAAAAGTAGAGACATCACCCTGCCAACAAAAGTCCGCATGGTCAAAGCAATGGTATTCCCAGTAGTCATGTATGGCTGTGAGAGTTGGACTATAAGGAAGGCCGAGCGCCGAAGAATAGATTCTTTTGAACTATGGTGCTGGAGGAGACTCTTGAGAGTCCCTTGGACTGCAAGAAGAACAAATCAGTCAATCCTCAAAGAAATCAACCCTGACTGTTCCCTGGAAGGCCAGATAATGAAACTGAAGCTCAAATACTTTGGCCACCAAATGAGAAGGGAGCACTCACTGGAGAAGACCCTGATGCTGGGAAAGATTGAAGGTCAAAGAAGACGGGACGGCAAAGGATGAGATGGTTGGACAGTGTCATCGACGCAACGAACATGAAGTTGAGCAAACTTCAGAGGACGGCGGAAGACTGGAAGGCCTGGCGTGATCTGGTCCATGGGGTCGCGAAGAGTTGGACTCGACTGTGCAACTGAACAACAACAACTGCATTCTCTAAGAACGTTCACATGGTACTAATTTAGCAAGCCTTGGCTTTTATCCTCACATTTACTTTATTTACAACACTTATAGTTCACCCTTCTCACTGGGACTCAAGGTGGACTCAAGGACTTGCCAACACACATGCTGTTGGTGTACCTTCACTAAAAACTTATATCTACAGAAAACTGTTATAAATTTATTTTGGATTTCCCCCCAAAGAATCGTGGGCCTTGCAGATGCTCTCTGCTGCCTATTCAATTTTTATCCCACATTTCCTCTAAGAAACACAGTGTTGCCTTCCCTGTCCCCATATTTATCCTTGTAACAAATCTGTGTGGTGATTTAAGACTAAGAGACAATGGGCAGCCCATATTCCACAGTGGAGTATATGGCTGAATGGGGATTTGAACTCCAGTCTCCCAGCTGGACATGCTAATCTCTGGACCCCACATCATCTCTGTTAGAGATTCTCCCTCACACCCTGCAGAACTAGGTTTGATATGAACATGATGCCGGTGAGGCAAAAGCACTCCACACACTTTGCGCTCACGGAGCATCTTCTTCAAACAGGGCTGCTGCTACCCATGCAAAGCAGGTACCCACCACGCAGAGCTGCTTTGTATGAGCAGCAGCTCAACTTAAACAAGACACTGTATGAGTTCAAAGTCCCCGCAGATGAGTACTCTCACCTTACCAACATATTTTTAGATCAGGCCATATATATATAGTTCCTGAGCAAACACAGAAAGTGAACACTTTTAAACAAATTTAAATCTCTGAAGAAGATTTGCCCACTGAGACTATAATATAAGAAGCTGAGAAATTAGCTCACAGTAGAAATCAGGCTGCCTGAAAAGAGGTGATATACTGAAAAGAACAAAGTAGGATGGTGATCACTTCTGTGATTTTTGTATTATAGTATGAGAAGCAGTTGCTGATATCCTCATTGCTGAATGCATTGTTAATTATGCAAACGCTTTGATCTCTTAAAAATTAAAGAGATATTTTTGTGTAATGGGGATAAAAGAAATGGTCTGAGCTTAGAGCTTCTTTTCTGTCTGCAGCTGTAAAAAGCATCAGGTGTAACCTGAAAATACTGATTCAGCCCCCAGCCAGCAGTGAACCAAAGGTTAGATTGATGAGCATTACAACCCTTTGATCTTCTCATCCCCCTTCCAGCTGTTGGTGAGATTCATTGTCTCTTCAGGGATAATGAACTCCTTGTCTACTGGAAGCTTTTGTGACAGTTGCTTCTTGGTGGCCAGAAGATATCTTTGTTTCTCTGCTCAGCGGCTTGTGGGGAGGAAGGCATAGAACTGTTACCAGTTTCTACTCAAATAAAAAGATGCATTTAAAGAGAAGGAAGGTTTGAAACAATATTAGCAGCAAATACTCCAGATGCAATCCCCTGCTATGTGAATTATAACACTGTATATTAGCAAAAGCACATGCAATATGCGATTTCCAAAAGCAATATTTGGTTTAGCTTCTTGTTAATAATATTTAAATATATTTGTTTATAAACTGCCTTTTCTCCCATCACAGAAATCAAGGCAGCATAGCAGTTCCCAGGGAAACCTCCATGCAAGCATTGACCAGACTCAAGTCTCCTTAATGTCTTCAAGGTTGCAGCAGCACATACCTTTTACCATACCCTGGTATCTATAGGCCCTGACCTGAATGGCCCAGGCTAGCTTGGTCTTGTTAGATTTCGGAAGCTAAGCAGGGTTGACTTTGGTTACTGTTTGGATGGGAAACTCCCAACGAAGTCAAGGGTTGCTATACAGAGGAAGGCAATGGCAAACTGTCACTGAACGTCTCTTGCCTTGAAAACTCTATAGACTTGTCATAAATTGTGTATGACTTGATGGCAGTTTTCACCACCAATACTTATAGGCAAGCTCAAGCATCTAGTCTGAGGCCCCGGTCACACGGGAGGTTTTGGGCCGGAAGAGGGCCGGATCGGGGGCACAGCAAATAGCCGCGATCTCACCGCAACATCTGGGAATCAGCGTGCACCCATCCCCGATCCGTCCCTACAGCCCAGTGCTGTGGAGCAAAAAAAAACATGTAAAGAGAAGGACTTACCTGAAACGCTGCAGCAAGCGCGGCCGTGGGATCGCCAGCGCGTCCGTCGTCAGAAGCATTCGAGGCTCCTGGCCGAACTGCACATGCACAAGCATGCACAGCCGGCTGCCTCGGTCTCCCGTCAGTGGCTTCCTCCCCAGCATCTGATTGTGCCGGGGAGCAACTGTGCAGCAGCTCAGGGGATCTGTGTGATCCTGCCACCGCGTGTCTCTTTTGGTGCAGCTCTAAAAAGCCGCACTTTGGCCGTGTTTTTTTCTGCTGTGTGGCAGGGGCCTGAGACTTTCAAACTGAATACTATAGATATCAGGGGGTAACTCTGAATAACAATTGCTAGTGGCCAATC
>NW_015175367.1:341816-396347 GCF_001447785.1 Gekko japonicus
ATGGCCCTTGCTTTCATGCCCTGCTGGCTACTGGCTAGCCACAAAATGTTGACATAGATGGGCATTTGGTGACATCTAGGCTCGTTTTAAGATTAATACAGATTATTGAATAAGAACAACCATAGCCCATTGCTGGAAAAGTTCGATAGCTCCTCTGCTCTCTTTGTGGCATAGGAAATTATGGGAACATTACATAATGGCAAAGATAACTGAATAGTTGAATTTTAAATCTGTAGAGAAGTATAAATCAGATTTTGAGTCTATTTAGAGGAACATGGTGAAATTCTTTTATTTATTTATTTATTATTTGTATTTTTATCCCGCCCTCCCCGTAGGCTCAGGGCGGCTTACAGGGCATATTGTCATAGCATAAAACCATACATTAAAATATTAAAATATTAAAACCAGTTATACTCATAGAAAATATATATTTGGTGCTCCTCTCATACAAAAAACTTTTAAATGTCGGATCTATATAGATTAGTTTTAATTTTTAATTTTTAAAGTATAATAGAAATAATATAAGCATCTGGAGCTGGATATTACTTCTTGATGGTTTCTTTTAATTTGTTGTACATAATTTTAACTGTAATTATTTGCGCAATAAAAAAAAAAGATTTGTAGTGGCAGGCAAACATACCTGGAAGATGGCTTATACAACATTAACTGATCATTCCCTAAAATGTGCAGCCACAGGGGAATATCAGGTGTAATCTATGGCAGTCTCTCAGGTTAGGTGAGGCTCAGTGCACCTAGATAGCATTCTGCAAGGAATCAGTACGCCTGGTTAACCAATTAACCAATTAACAATCCACTCCTGCAACTGACCCTTGAATATCTTATTCTGCCACAATTATCAATTGATAAGGTTTAACTCAACATGAAAAGTTTCATATCCCAGCCCTCCCCACCAACCCATCCTGTGGATGTGAGGACCTCCAGAACAGCACAGGATGAAGTATCAGGAGCTACCATGAGAACAGAGAACTGGCAGAAGTTGCCCCTTTTTTCTTATTCATAGAAGGAGGCAGAGTTCTGCCCAATTCCCCCTTATTAGTGCTGATCTGACACCACATCTCATCCTGTTTCCCTGGCGCTTGAGAGCAGTTGGGAGAACATAGGGGGCTACACTGGGAAAGAGTCAAAGTTCCTTTCTGTGAGCTTTTTTTGTTTTGTACCAAAACTGGTCTAACCCAAAGAACTTTCAAAATTAAGTACTATGGATAAGTCTTCAGACAGCGCTGGCTCTTCAGCTTAGAAATGGAGATGAGCACTGTCGCCTAGAGTCGGATGTGACTGGCTTTCGAGCAAGGGAAACCTTTACCTTTACCTTAGATTAACTTAGGCCCCGGTCACACGGGTCAGAGAACGCGGGGGGAGGCATGGCTGTTTGCCCCGGAGAAAAATAAAGTGCGGTAGCCCAATCACACGGTCCCCCGAGTCTTCGCGCTTAGGCTGTTAGCTGGCAATCACATGGCGATGCTGGAGTGTGGCAAAGAAGTGGTGCGGCATTTCACTTTGTGTGCATGCGCAGTTCCGTGGAGCAGCACTGCTTTCAGTTATGTGTTTGTGCACATGCACTTACAAAAAACATCTGGTTTGCAATGGGACGTGGACAGGCGCTTGACGCCATGGGATACTAGCGCTCCCGTGATGAGATGCCCGTCCCTGCCATGCGTTTTCCAGATACTAGTGCACTTTCCGAGATACTGTTTTACTGTGCATCTTTAGCGGGACGCCACGGGTGTGCTACGCTTCCCAGATGTTGCAGTGTGATCACGCCCCAAAAATCCACCTGACATTCGTGCAGATCCTCAGTGTGACCGGGGCCTTAGTTTAACTTGATGTCTGCCTTAACATTAATTTGTCATGTGCTGGTTTAAGAGGACATATTCACAGCGTGTGTGCTTGGTTAATTTTCTATTCAGTACAGCATGTAAAATTTTTCATGGGTATGGATAATAGGAGACCTTGTGCCTGGGGTAGTGTTGCTATGACAGGACATTGCATGCCATAGCAGGTCAATTGCATCACTGACCTACTTTCCTGAACCAGGTTTGTCATTATTGTCCCTATTCTCTTCCCCCAGGAGTGAAAAGCCAGGGCCTCAGCCTGGTAAATCATGTCAAATCCCTGTTACTGAGACAGAAACAGAGCATGTGAGGGTTTCAAACTCTGAGATCTGGCTGAACAATTTGCTTCCATTATGTAATTCAGTACTGAGAATCAGGGCAACCGAGAAGAGACTGTGAAAGTGAACAGAATGTTGGGGATCCTTTATAAAGTGAAAGAAAATAAGATGGAAAATAAGATAGAAACTCCTGAACCACAGAATATTTGCTTGTCTTTCCTTTGTTTGAGAGCTGTTCTTCCAACCAACTTACTTAATTTAAACTATACTAGGCTGGAGGATCTACATGACTGCACCCAGGGCAATGTCCAGGCATGTTGATTTTCTTCTTCTCCTTGACCCCAATATATCATAAATTCTAAGCAGCAGCAGCTTTGGTGATTTACTTCCCTCTCATAGGACAGTAGAAAGTGTAGTTAAACACATGGCAAGTAGAGAATAAGCTGAGCTTTCAGAAATTTTGGTTCAAGTTCCACTTCAGTCACAGAAAATAAAAAAGGTGGGGAGTATTAATTATAGCTCCTTTTCTGCTCCAACCCTCTGGTTCAGAAATAATTAAGTAAAGTAACAACACCACCCTGAGCTGAGTTACAGTCTTGACATCCATTGAAGTCAAAGGACTTAGAAGGGTATAACTTTGCTTGGGATTGTACAGTCAATGATCCATTGCTTTAACTTTTCACAGATACCCATAAAATTCCATTGTGACAGAAACGTACCTTTTTGCCCTGGTGAAGTTGTTGTGACTGTTAGGTATGTTTATTGGTCAGACATAGTGGAGAAGGAAAAAGAGGGACAGAAAATAATTAGCTGGGAGACAGTCTAATTAGAATATTTGCAGTTCAAGGTCATTACATCAATCAATATAAACACCTTTATTAAATCTTGCTGGTTAACCCACCTGCTGTTAAAGTGAATACACAATTGGAATTTGAAAAGGCAAGTGGTGTGTATAGGAATATTGCTTCTATATTCACATGCCTTCTCCTGTGATGTCTTTTGATAACATGCTGTGTCTTGTTTCCTGTTGCAAGCCAAATGGTGAGGCCACATGGCCTCAATAGCCATGCCATAAACCCACATTCTTTCACACTTTCATACCAAACGCCAGACCTCATGGCTACACTTTCTGGCCCACTTGCGACCAGTCACGTACACAATGAAGTAGCTGGAGTTTGAGTCAGATGACTGCAGGCGGGGTCCCAAACTTATAGCCTATCCCTACATGCAGCTATGGCAACCAACAATTGGGCACAGCCATGCCAACTCGCAATCGGCTGATGGTCACATCTAATTTGTGACTGGAATTGGGGTATAATTGTTTGATCCCTATGGGAGTGAGTTCTTCTTCCTGTTCTCGAGTCTCTTGCTCTTGCTCTCTACCCTGTCATTGTCTGCAAAAATGGGATTTCCCTTCAAAATCCCTTGGACTATTCTGGACTGTGGATGTTCCTGATGTGGTAACTATGTATCTTCAATGTGTAGTTAAGGCAAATTGCCCTAGCCTTTGTTATTTTTGTAATCTCTGGTAGTCTATGCTAAGCTCTGTACTGAATAAAGATCCTTCTTATTGCTAAATGTGTCTCGGTGTTGTAACTGAATTCCTCTCGTGGCTTGTTGTTTAATGTACTGAAAAGTACAGGATTCCCTCCCATCCCTGGACTGGCCTGGGTGGGCTAATCCCTGTACATGGTGTTTCAACACAGTAGATACCAGACTCACTGGAAGCCTGCAGACTGCTGCAGTGGAGGAAGCATTATTGGGAAGGCTCCTCTTCCCAAAAAACAGTGCAATGAATATGCTAAATCCAACTGATCAGTTGTGGTAGGAAGAATCCTAGGACAGTCTAGTTTGCAAGCCTAAATGTAAGAAGTGTATTCAGATGACTTACTATTAGATGTAGCACAGTCAGAGCTGGCTAGATAACAATGTGTCAGGCAAAAAAAAATCATTGTCAGTTTGGTAGTGGTTAAGTGCACGGACTCTAGTCTGGGAGAACCAGGTTTGATTCCCCACTCCTCCACTTGCACCTGCTGGATGACCTTGGGCAAGCCATAGTTCTGTCACAGCTGTTCTCTCAAGGACAGCTCTGGAAAGAGCTCTCTCAGCCCCGCCTACCTCACAAGGCGTCTGTTGTGGGGAGGGGAAGGCAAAGCAGTTTATAAGCCGCTCTAAGACTTCAAGTGAAGGGTGGGGTATAAATCCAGTCTCTTCTCTCTTCTTTTTTCCTGTCAGATTCATATAGAGGCCACAAGGCAGATGGTTGTAACTTATGGTTGCCAACCTCCAGGTGGTAGCTGGAGATCTTCCAGAATTACAACTGATCTCCAGACAACAGAGATCGGTCCCCCTGGAGAAAATGGCTGCTTTGGAAGGTGAACTCTATTGGCATTATACCCTGCTGAGGTCCTTCCTCCCAAGCCCTGCCTTCCACAGGCTCCACCCCCAAATCTCCAGGAATTTCCCAACCCAGAACTGGCAACACTAGTAAAACTAACTTTGTTTCATTGTAATGCTCATGGTACTACACAATGATCATTTGATGGCATCACATGGGAACAGGATAACTTTGAATAAGCTGTGTTTTCCACTCATTCTGAATATAAAGATGCTACAAAAGATACATGTGTTCAACAGAGATTTGATTAATTAACACCTGACCTGACCCCTCAGTATGGGCTGCCAGAGGCATGCCAGTGTTAAGGGCAATCCAACCCTGCTTTAGGATTGCATGAAGTCACTTCCAGCTTCAAAATGGAAGTGTTGTCATCATGCCAGAGTAATGCTCTAGGATTCACCCAAAACTCTATGGTTTAACAAGTATTGTACTTGAAGTGGTGTTGCACTGATACATAATGCCATTTTGGTGTAGTGGTTAAGTGCACAAACTGTAATCTGGGAGAATCAGGTTTGATTCCCCATGCCTCCACTTGCAGCTGCTGGATGACCTTGGGCAAGCCATAGTTCTCTCAGAGCTGTTCCCTCAAGGACAGTTCACTCAGAGCTCTCTCAGCCCCACCTACCTCACAGGGTGTCTTTTGTGGGGAGGGGAAGGGAAAGGAGTTTGTAAGCCACTCTGAGATTCAGAGTGAACGGCGGGGTATAAATCCAATCTCTTCTCTTCTTCTTCTCTCAAATCCCCCCCTCCGTCAAGCAGTGACAGGGAATGGGGATCCAGACTGGGAGGTCTCCCAACTCTGGCTCCATATGTGAGGTGCCTAAACCCATCTTTAACGTAAACATAGCCTGAATACAACAAATACTGAAGGAAGCTGTAACTCCACCAATCTCTCCCTCATGCTGGCAAACACTGGGAATCAAACTGGTGAAGCCACACCCTGAGTTGAAGCCCTCCTTTCCAATCCACTAACTGTTAAGCTATGAGAGGCCAGTTTGGGAAACCTTCCCCAATCAGGAAATTCACCAAAACATTCCTGACTTAAGCAAAAGCCCACATTGTTTCCATCAACACTGGTCAGGGCTTAACCAGGTTAAAACTAGGCCTAATTAAAAACAAACAATACTGACCTGAAAAGTGGCAAAGAAAAGTAGGCCAAAAGAGTCCTTGGCCTGCCAATCTGAGACAGCCCCCCCCCCCAACTCCTTGGCTCCATAGTAACCACCACTGACAGCCAGTTTGATATAGTGATTAGGAGCACAGACTCTAATCTGGGAGAATTGGGTTTGATTTCCCACTCCTCCACGTGCAGCTGCTGGGTGACCTTGGGCAAGCCACAGTTCTCAGAGATGTTCTCTCAAGAGCAGTTCTGAAAGAGCTCTCTCGGCCCCACCTGCCTCACAGGGTATCTGTTGGGGGGAGAGGAAGGGAAGAAGTTTGTAAAGCATTCTGAGACTTCAAGTGAAGGGCGGCGGGGGTATAAATCCAATCTCCTCCTCCTCCTCCTTCTTCTCTGTCTCCTTCTCCTCCTCCCACCTTGCCAAATCCTGGGACAGGTGGCTGAGCAGCTGTGAATGGCAAGTGCTTCACGGCTTGCACTCTCTTCTACCTTGGTTGACCCAGGAGCCCAATCTCCTAGGATGCCCATCAAAACCCTCAGTGTCTTCCTTTTTAGGAAAAGAAGGGTGGCAAATGCTACTCCTGAGTAAGCCACAAGGGATGCAAACTCAACTTTCTTTCCTTTGGTTTCCTTCATCTTTTTTTCTCCCTAGAAATTTTCTCACCTATAGGATCCTCTTTAATAAAAGGAAGCTATTTCTCTACTTCAGGCTTCTTAGATTTGTGTTCCATTGTACTTCTGCTGCATTCCAGCTGGAACGTGTCAGTCATTATGAACAGCTTGCTAAATCTCTTTGCCTAAAGCAACTTTTAGCCATCATTTCTGAATCAAACAAAGGAGACTCCCATATCTCTACTCTCCATCAAGGATTTGGCTACAGAAATGAAAGAATGTGATGTATAAAGACTCTTCTGGTCTGAAAGCTCAGTTGTTATCAGTGGCAGGGTTTGTGAAATATTTAAGCAGGATAGTGAACTGAAATACAGTAAAAGCTTTGTTTTCCAGCAGTCATGGGGAATGGGGATTGCTGGTTAATCAAACGTGCTGTAAAATCAAGTTTGTTGGTCTGCTCTGCCCCATTACCCAGTGGAAACTGCAGCAAACAAATCCCAGCTCCCTGGGAACTCCCTGGTGGCAGCCCCCACACCTGGCCAACCTTTTTCTTACCACCAGCACTTCCCCCACCCCAAGCCAAAGAAACATCCTATTTAGATATATGAGCAGGCCAGCTGCCTCAGAGCCCTCCAACAGAGCTGGTTCCTGACAGCTCAAGGCAGTCTGAAAGGGGAAGGTGACACCCAAGGAGACATCAGTTGAAAGTACCAGCTGTCAGAAGCCTAGCTATGGCTAAAGGCATTAAGCTGGACACCAGAGAAAGAGGGACCTGTGGTGGCTCAGAGGTTAAGACGCTTAGCTGCAGACCAGAAGGTCTGTAGTTTGGCAGTTCAAGACCCTAGTGCTATGGGACGGCGCGAGCTCCCATCTTTGGTCCCAGCTCCTGCCAACCTAGCA
Source organism: Gekko japonicus (assembly GCF_001447785.1). Classification (NCBI taxonomy): domain Eukaryota; kingdom Metazoa; phylum Chordata; class Lepidosauria; order Squamata; family Gekkonidae; genus Gekko; species Gekko japonicus. The sequence goes on from NW_015175367.1 coordinate 348,978, forward strand.
GTTTGAAAGAAGGAAATTGCAAGTAGATAAATAGGTACCACTTCAGTGGGAAGGTAACAGTGTTCTGTGTGCCTCGGCGTCTAGTCATGCTGGCCACATGACAACGGAAATGTCTTCGGACAGTGCTTGTTCTTCAGCTTAGAAACGGTGATGATCACCGCCACTTAGACTTGGATTCGACTGAGCAAGGGGATGTCAGCTAAGGCTGCCATGGTGTGGAATGTGTGGGTTGCTCTCCCTCACTCTCTCCCTCCTCCCATCCCCTGTTCCTTTCGCCTGTGCACTGTTATCTGTCTGGTGTCCTTGAAGGCTTTATTCGGCCAGCTCTTAGCTTCCCGCTGGGAATATAACCGTTGCTTTTTGCCTGTTTCTTCAGGTGCTTGCCTATTGGTTTTATTGCATCAGGGGGTCATGTATGAATCTATAGATTCAATGCATTTGCCCGCCATTCCTGACACAAGTGTTCATGATGTCCTAAGTAATAGCTCTCAATAAATTGAAACTTCTGAAGGAACGTTGTTGAGTGTCTTGACTGGGAAGCCTGACAGAGTGTCAGGAATCTATTATCGCCTCTACCCGTATCTGTCCCGAAGATGAGCGGAGAAGAGGAGCCGCTGGTGCCGGTCACTACTGTTGTCCTGGTATCCACCACCCCTCCACAAGTGACTACTCCGGTCACCTCTGCTACCCCGGTCACGGTTCCCCTGACACAGGTGCCACTGTTGGGGGCTGTGGGAGGAGCGGTCCCGCGGCTGTTCAGAGAATGGTCAAGCCCAAGTGATGGGACTTGTTCAAAGCTGAGACCCAAGAGTCGTGGATGCTGACCCCTGCCCCGTGGAGTGGGAGCCACTATGACTACAGACCCTCGTAGGGGCAGCCCCAGCCCCAGCAAGACATGGCCGGGGAAGGGGAAGAACGTCTTGCCAGGATTGAGTTGTCCCAGGTGAAGACGACACGCATGCTCAAGGAAACCCTGCTGGACATCCCGAAGCTGGTAAATCAGGCGATACAGGAGGAGATGCGGTTACTCCGTCTGGTACTCTCCCCCCCCCAGTGCAACCTCTGGTGAACCCGCCACGTCTTGTGGGCCCGCCACCCAGACCTCCGGGAGTGCCGACTCCTACACCCAGGCCGGTGGAGGCCCCTCCAAGGGAACACCAACCCAAGGAGCTACTAGAAGCCATGTTTTATGGGACCCTGGAAAAGCTGGCCTTCTTCGTAGTGCAGGTAGAAAAGTTCGTACAGTACTGGAGCCACTTGTTCCCCTCCGATGAGCGGAGAGTGGCTTACATCACCTCCAAACTGAGAGATGGGGTGGAGGACTGGTATGTCAGCCTCCACAATGCCCAGGGGCCGGAGTTGCAAGAAGTGGATGCCTTCATGTGGGCCCTCCAGGCACAATACAAAGACCTGATGGAAGAACTAAAGTCTGAGGAGGGTGGGAAGAGAAGAGACTTCCATGGGGTATAATGCCATAGAGTCCACCAACCAAAGCGGCCATTTTCTCCAGGTGAACTGCTCTCTGTCACCTGGAGATCACTTGGAATACTAGGAGATCTCCAGCTACCACCTGGAGGCTGGCAACCCTCTCCAACAGTCTGTACAGTGTCTAATTATTCCAGGGTGAATCTGAAGCAGATAAGTTTGTACAGAAGGCATGACCTTTTCTGCTTCTCTGCATGCAACATAACCCTGGAAATGGGGAAGGACTGCATGTGTGAAAAAGCTTCAGTATGCAAAGGAACAGCCTTTGGGGGCATGCTAAGATGCATCTATTGCTGCAGCTTTCAGCTGCAGAGTTGCTGGGGCTTGAATCGGATGGTCTGAAGCTGGGATCTTGTGTAGACAGCTACCTGGGATTCGGTGTGTTTAATCCTTGAAGCTCCCTGGTGCGCAATATTGTGGTTGGCAATACAGCTGAGCATGTGCGGTGTTATGTCCGCTGACCGCCACTAGGCGACAGCGACGTTCACCAGAGCTTGACTCTCAAGAGACAATAGGGACTAGGATCCTGAAACCTCAAGCGGTCAGCAATAGGGACTTTGGCGGGAAGTTTAACCCACCAATGGGACCTGGGGGTGGTCCATGGGGCCAGTATTTTCTGTTCTGCTGTGTATCAGTAAACTATGAGCTAATAATCACGTTCCCTGATTCTTCAATGAGTCGAACCCACTACACAACATGCATAGTTGCACATATTCTATGTATATTGTGCTCCTACAGTACATGGAGAGGGACAAGGAAAGTAAAACAAGGTACAACATATCTTCATATTAAATTGTTGGCACTAAAACATTGTGCTACTTAACTTGTGAAATAACTTCATTTATTTCCTGAGAGCATAAAGTAGATATGTCATAAACTGCTGTTAGACTGAGGTAAATTATAGGTGCTCTGTAGCCTTGTGCTTTCCATTAAGTAATATATCTTTAGTCATCAGCTCAATACCATTACAGCATCCTAAACTGAGGCTTTTTGCAAATAACTCCTGTGTCACAGAAACAATTCATTAATTGATTTAGGAAAATATCTTATATTTTACATGCACTTAATAAATGAAGGAAGAGAAACAAAAGCCCCCCTAATGCGAGGCTATTACAATTAGCCTCAAGTAATTTGCTATGTAAAATGTAGTCCTTTACAGGATTACACTTACAAGATAAAAATTACATTATCAAGGATTTTAATGCATACAGAAATTGTGTCAGGATGCAGTTTATTAGGAAGAGAACATTGTTATTAACTCATTATTTTGTCTAAAAGGATTATGATTCTATATAACGAACCAAGCCTATTAAAAAGTAATCACAAAAGCAGAACAAAAAGGTTAATGTTTCAGTAAAACTGAAGTCTAATTTATTTTAACTTTACCATTTTAATATTTAGTCTTTCATTTTTATCCTAATTTATAGAAGTCCTATACTTTGCTCCAGAATTGCAACGTTATCAAGAAACACTTTGCTATGATTTCAGCTGAAAGAGCATAAAACTAACACAATGGCCATGATTTGTTTTTATTCCCAAGTGTTCAAAATGCCAAATAATGGGTACAATCCAACAGGCACTGTTGGTAGGCAATGGATGTGCTATTCATTTTCTCAGTTAACTTTCAGAAATCCTGCCTTTACTATCAGAAATGTTGGCTTGGATCAAACCTAGAATTTACACAGGCTCAAAGAGGACAATTTCCACTGATTTCCCCTCTGATACCTCTGACTCCCCCCCTCAATCCCCCTCTACTTACCAGGAACAGCAGTTCAGAGGACGTTTGAGACAGCCACCAGAAAGGGGAATTGGTAAAAAAAACTCCTCCACCCTTGGCCCTATGGAAATTATAGGTATGATCCACACATTATATATTGCTACAAGGGAGAAGGCCCTCTTGGTAGAAGTAACCATACTCTGGATTGACCTCCCAGGAGAAGTTTATCTAACCTTATTCCTTTTAGCTTTTTGCCAATATGTTAAAGACAGTCCTCTTTGATCAGGCCTTAGATTTGTAAGCACTGATCATACTGCTGGATGATTGTGTTCCTATTGGTGTTTTAGATGGTTTTTCAATGTTTAACTGGCTGTTATTGGTGTTTTAGATGGTTTTTCAATGTTTAATTGGCTATTTTTGTATATTAATTGTTATTTTTGTATGCTGCTTTGCTTTAAATTTGTTGTGACATACCTTGGAGATCAGTGTTAGGATGGAACTGTGAGATTAAATTAGACAGACACTGTCATGGCTCAGGTGGGGTGTCACTTGATGCTGCCACCACTCTGGATTTAGGTTCCCTTGAGAAGGCCCAGAGCACCCTCCCAAGACCTTCTGACCTCTCTTTTGGCCGAATAATAGGCGTGAGGACCAGGCAGAGTGAACAATGAAAATAGTTTATTGTATAGGAGATCAGGTGCAGAATAATAACAGTAACTGGGTGAAAAGAAAAGAAATCAAATGCCCTTACGCATCTAAATATACTGTCCCTAGCTCACTATCTGCAGTGGCCTTAGACTACTCACCTGTCCCTCAGGATGAGGGTTTCTTCCTGCAGCAGCCTTACTTCTGGCTCTGCCCTCTGGGAAGAAGAACAGCTTTTCCTGCTGCTCCAGATCTTTTATTCCAAGCCCTCCTCTTTTCCTATTAATCAATTTTGGTTCCAAAACCTCTCAGGGGCTTCTGGGAGTTGTAGGCCCAGCCTCACCTACTGCTAGCCAGGCTCCCTGAAAAAGGCTATCTGTGGATCGGCTGGAGCGGCTCTGGATGAGTCAGCACAGTGTCCCCCCAAAAAAACTGGGTGGGGGGGGTCTCTGCTGGTTCACCCAGAACTGCTCCAAGCAAGCCAGCAGAAACTTTCCCTCGGCCACTTTTGCACTAAGCCCAGTGCAACCCAGTGGCTTTGCCACTGCTGGTGGCATATCCTGCTGGGCTACCCAGTGCAGCTAGTGGGCTGCACTGCTTCCGCTTGCCCCAGCATGGCTCTCCATCATAGCTACTGCTGCCAATGGGCCCAGGCTCCGAAAACAACCACAATTTTATTTTTCGGGGGATTTAAAGCCCCCCCCCATGTATTTTTAATTTTTTTAAAATAAAAAAATAATTTTCAGATTTTCCTGCAAACTTGGGGGCCATGGGTGGCTATCGGAATATAAGATATAGATATGTACATACATACACACACACATATACATGTATGGATAGATAGATGATAGATAGATATCACGGCTACAGAAGAAAATGATGATTACACACAGCACAGATTTTAATTTTGTTGTTTATATACTACCTGGTTGTCTGCATAGGATGGAGTCACAATGAAAGAGCCTGAAGTTCTGATGTTTGGCAATCCACTGATGAGCATGGCAACATATGTATGTATACTAGGGGTGCAAAGTGGGGGCGGGTAAACCCCCGCTTTGGAGGCCCAATTTCCGACACCACGGAATCAGGCCCCGGGGGGAACCCCACCCCTGTGTGCGTGTCACCAGGAAGTGACGTGGGCATGCGGGGCACGCTGGGGGTGGGTCCATGGCCATACAAGGGAAAACTCTATGGTTTCCCCTTGTATGGCCGTGGCCCCGCCCCCAGCATGCCTGGCATCCTCCCGTCACTTCTGGGTGATGTGTCTGCAGAGTGCCCGCGCAAAGTGCGCGCGCACGCACACCAGACGCCGGCCCCCCGCTCTTGGCGAAGATACACTTGGCAACCCTAATGTATACCTCTGCTGGTCAGAAGTATTCCTGTAAGTTATAGAAGATGGGTAAATGAAATAATAAAATCATTGTGAAGCCGAATTCCCCAAGTGTGGGATTGTTCACCCACTAATTTTGGTCCTTTGATGTCAGCTCTCCCTTGCCAGTTGTATATCTGCTCAGTTAACCACCACCACCACTACCCTGCCTCTGAAACTAAGCAAGGCAGCACCAGTATATTTTTACTTTATCTCACTTATTTTATATTGCACCTTTCACCTCATTGGAGACCCCAATGTGGGTTACATCATTCTGCTCTCCTCTGTTTTATCCTCAAATGAAGATTTTGGAATAATACAGAATTCATTTTTTAAATTTCATATTAGGTATCATAAATATTTCAGATTAGATTACATTTCAGATTAGGTATAATTACAGAGAGGGTTTTTTGTTGTTGTTTATGCTTTAATTAATATCTGCATGCACAATCCTAGCAGCCACTCTTATGAACATCTCTCCTTAGTGTAGGGTGCATTTATTCAAAATAGCATTAAGCCACTCAGTACTGGCATGAGGATATTTACATTTGTGAGGGTGTTTGTGTAATATGTTTTATAATATATTATTGTATTTAATATAGCCTGAATATAAGATATAGGATAGAATTCCAGTTGATTATCTGTATCACGTATATTGTTAATGACTCCATGCTGAAATAAGTTAAGTAGCATTTTTGATTTTTAATGTTTTCTATTTCGCAGATCTGTTCTGCTAATGGTGCCATTTCTCTCTGGCACAAAAAGCCTTTCCCTGAAGCTGGAGTATCTTCTATCAGCAGTAGAGCCCCTTGTGTCAGCAGAAGGCACCTTATACCAAAGTGCCACAATTAGCAGAATGGATACACAGAATGTAGCCCACTTAGTTAAAAAAAAACATTTTATAGGAATGAACAGCTTTAAGGTACATGTGTATATCGAAAGTGTAATGGACATTAAAACACACACATCTGCCCCTCACACAGTTTCATGTAACATCTAAATAGGGCTTATAAACCCACATGTGTCTACAAGATATATGGCTCTCAACACACACTAGTTATGAGGAATAAGGATTGCTCATTATGTGTAGAAGAAATCAAACATGGCAAAAGAAGGACAGTGTGAGCAGATGGTGCACAATACCACAGTTCCACTATGGTTAGTACACATTTTTTCTGAAAGAGTTCGTGTTTTTATATGTAGTTTTCTATAGCAAATGTGCAGCTTGACAGTTATGGACTCTATCTACTGTTTCCTTTAAATTCAGGTGTAGTAACGTTCCATCGATTTCACAAGAATTTCTTTCCAACAATGGGTTTTTCAAATAACAGTCTTATCTCCAGATCTGAAGCACATGCTATGAAAATCAGTGGGATCTAATTCCAAGCAATTATGTTTACTATCAGGCTGCTCTTAAACATGCTGGAACAGACCGTATCTTTTTCTTTTGACAGAATAGTAATTTACCTTTTTTAAAAAAATGAACCATGAACATTTTGTGCTGTTTTCATTAAATTTTTCCATAGCAAGGAGGATGGAAAAGAGAAGGATGCAGCAAAGTGCAGGGCTACCCAAAGGTTTAATTAACATGCTTCAAAAAGAGAAAAGGAAATAAATATTTAATCATTCTCACGGCAGTAAAAAAAGTAGGCACGATGAAAAGCTGTAATGGAATGATGCTACCCATTTCCCCCCAGGGCTCAAACCTACCTTTTATCTTCCAGTCTAAAGCTTTACTGCACCCAATAGATGGCTGTTCAGTTCAAAAGATGAATTTAGACAGCAACTGGAATCCATTGGTGTTGCAGTAATTACAGTACCTCTTATGTGTCTGCCTTTCATACTAAAATGTCAAAATCCTGATTGGAAAATTATTGAATTGTGCTTTGTTCATTAAACTAGAGTTTCTGACAGTCAGATGAAAGCCTCCTAAAGTCATTCTGAAATTGATTTTTCTAGTAGTTAAAATATTTCCAGATAGGTAGTAGTATAAAAAAATAAAACCTAATTGTAGGAGTGTGCATAATAATGTTGCCCTGACCTGGATAGGCCAGGCTAGGCCAATCTTGTCAGATCTTGGAAGTTAAGCAGGGTCAGCCCTGGTTAGTAGTTGGATGGGAGACCACCAAGGAATACCAAGGTTGCAACGCAGAGGCAGGCAATGGCAAACCACCTCTGAACCTCTCTTGCCTTGAAAACCTGTCGGGTCACCATGAATCAGTATCTCAGACTTCTTTGGAATGGTAGAGTTGCAAGACAGGGGTTCATCAGCCCCACAAGAGATGTGCTTTTGAAATGGTAGACCTGAGAGTCTATTAATATCTTAAAAACCACATTCAAAAGTGTGACAGAAATGAACAACATATCTTATAGGTAGAGTCATGAGGAAGAAAGAGGTACTAAAAGTATACCCCGATTTTCAAAAGGTAGACATATGGGCTGCGGTCACACACACTAAATAATCCATTTTCAGTGCACTTTCCAATTGGATTTTATGGTGTGCACAGTTGGAAAGTGCATGGAAAGTGGATTATTTAGTGTGTGTGACCACAGCCATGGAGAAATGGATGGTACCATGTGTCAATAAGACATCAAGAAGTTGGATGGGAATATATATATATGACCTTGCTGAAAATGACTAGACCTGTGTGACAAAAATAGCACTTGAATAGCAGTTTCACAAATTAAGGCACATTAGCTAAAGTATTATAATGCTTCAGAACTGTATTCATTGTGAAATCTAGGCAAATTGACCAACCAGTCTGAAATATGGCTAATTGGTAGAATCCAGTCAAATTTCAGAAAAAAATACAATTAAAACGAGTGAGTTAAAGATTTTGTTAAAAATGTCTTCATCTTGCAGCATCTCAGGTTTGAAAAATCAGGTTTTGTACACTCAGAACATGTTTAAAATTTCCTTTTTAAAGCTGAAATTACATCAGTTTTCACAAATACACACAATCTGACCTGTCAAGGGCTGGGGGGCAGTGTTCCCTCTAAGCTGAGTTAGTGTGAGCTAGCTCACAGTTTTTTAGCCTCTGGCTCACACATTTCTGTCTTAGCTCAGGAAGGATGGCTCCAGAGCAAACTCATTTATGCAGTAGCCAAATTACCTGCTCACAACTTTAATGCCTGTAGCTCACAAAGTAGAATTTTTGCTCACAAGACTCCATAGCTTAGAGGGAACATTGGTGGGGGGTGGGAGTATCCATCTGTTATCCATCTTTTCCCCCTTTATATAATAGAATAGTGGGGCTGGCTTCAATTGTAAAACTGTAAGGTGGTCAAAAGGTAAGAACCCCCCCCCTCCTGCTTATACAATTCCAATCCTAACCATGCCCCTGCACAGCCATCATTCATCTTAGTAAGATATGGGGAATGCCTGCTTATGTTTCTCCCAGTTCCTTGCCTTTCTTGACCCTCCGTTACCATTTTAAAAATGCCAAGAATATTGGAATGTTCAATCTTGGGAGTGTAATTTGCTTAAATGCCTATACTAATAGCTTTGCTCCATGTCTGTAGCTAATTTTAGAAATGCAAATAGTATCGCAAACAGCAAAGTCTTGAACACAACAGGGGGCTTGTAAATCAAGCCAAACTGTTATGTAGAAAATATCCACATTATTTGCCAACCACTGAAGACATTGCTGAGAAGCTTTGAATCAAAGGGAAAATATGACAGAAAGAAAACAAGCTACAGGTTGAAGATGCTGAGGCAAATGCACATTGCTGCATATGGTATATCATTACCATTCTAAATTTAATGAAGTTTTAAAGCCTTACATTTCACATCACAGTTGGTCCTGATATGCATTTTACTGTTATTGCTGTTCATTTGCCAAGTGAAGATAATTGATAGTCTTTGCTTAGTGGATTTCCACATTTCAGCCGCCTTTAACTACAACGTCTATTCATGTTCTGTACATCCTTGTGCTTTTAGTTATGCAAATGGTACAATAGGTCAAATAATTTTGTGTTGGGCTTGAAACATCAATTGTCAAAGGCTGGAAGCAAACCATCTTTTTTGCCGTATTAATTGCTTGTCCTGCTGTATTTCCTTTGATATCAGCGTATCCCCTTTGGTACACAAGTGCTCTTTCACCAGGTAGGGAAGCCCTACATAAACTGATTCAAGATAAAGAATAATATGAGTTACTATTAATTATTTGCTTCATTTGTACAAGAATAATATGAGTTACTATTAATTATTAATTATTTGCTTCATTTGTACCCCGCCCCTCTCCCCAATGGGAACCCAAGGTGGCTTACATCATTCTCCTCTCCTCCATTTTATCTTCACAACAACCCTGTGAGGTGGGTTAGGCTGAAACAGTGTGACTGGCTGAAGGTCAACCAGTGAGCTTCTATGGCATGAGGGGGGATTCAAACCCGGGTCTCCCAAATACTGATCTGACACTCTTAGCCATTATACCACACTCGTGCTCTCACACCTGCCACTTGTTACTAGTTATATTTATACTAATCGATGACTGATTTATTTACAATGTTTCCATATCAGCCTTTCTCCCAATAAAGTCCAGATCAAAGGATGGGGACAACAAAAGTGCAATACAATTAAATGAATAACTAAAAACAGGTAATGAATCAGAAAATTACACATTCAGGCTGCCCCATAAGCTCCTCTAAATAGGTCTGTCTCACAGCTTCTCTGGAAGACCCAAAGGCAAGTGCCTGCCTTAGCAGCATTAGAGAAGAGCCAAGACCTGGGCTACTGAGGCGGCAGCAGGGCAGCATTAGAAAAGGGCCAAGGCCTGGGCCACTTGAAGACCATGTTGTCAAGAGCAAGGGGACTAACAGGAGACCCTGTAGTGTGGCGTGTTCTCCATTCCAGCAGCCAGCGGAGGAAGGCTGCTTAGAAGATGGTTGGCTCCACCCCAGTAATTTAAAAACAGGAGAAGCATCCTAAACATTGCAATCATGAGAAAAGGCAAATCAGTACATTGTTAAGCATCAGGAAGGAAAGCTAGAATAAAACTGTGCACGAGCAGTAGTGCCATACAAGGCTAAGTCCCTTCTGCCACTGCCAGCACCCCAAATTAAGGCTTTGGGATGGAGGCCCAATATACATTAGCTATTTGATCTTCCATTTTTATGTTTCAGGGTCTCTCTGTATAGTACATCCTCGTGCCTTAATCAGTTCTCTGTGACCGTTAATTAGTCACATCTCACCCTCGAATGAAATTTTATATTTTTTGGCAACAGGTTTTGTGCACTTGGAAGTACATTAATGGCAGATTGAAGCTACCTGGTGTGATGGTTATCTAATGAGAGAGTGATGAGGAATCTAAGAATTGCTACGGCACACCACAATTCATAAATGGAAAAGAAGACTATATGGTTTAACGTCCTGAAAAATATTCCTCTGTATGACCCAAGATTGATTTCCTAGAGAAGTTATCATTCTCCTCATCAATGACAGAGAGACCCAGTAGTGTGGCTTGAGTGTTAAACTAGGAAAATCTGAGTTCAAGTCCTCACTTTAACCTTGAAGCTCACTGGGTGACTTTGGACCAGTCAACCTTTCTCAGCCTAACCTGCCGTGCAGAGCTGTTGTGAGGATAAAAATGACAAGTTTTTGTCTTGTTCCCCACACATTTTAGCGTCTACATGAAACTGCTGGATGAGGCCATTCATAAAATTGGGCCGGGTCGTCTACAATATGTAGAGGATACTCAGCTCAATCTGGTGCTTCCAGCAGATCCCCGGGAGGCTGTGGAAACCTTGGACTAATGCCTGGACTCGTTTGGGATGAGGGCTAATAAATGTAACCACAAGAAGATAGAGGTGCTGTCAGTGGCCAGAAGGACTGACCCGGAAATATGATGGCTCCTGTTTTGGATGGGGCTGCACTCCAACTAAAGGAGAACGTTTGCACCTTGGGGGAACTGGTGGAACTTGGCCTCCTGGTGGTGTGCCAGTTGCTGCCTTTCTTGGGTAAACAAGTGGTTCATGCCCTGTTAACATATAGATTACTGGCTCCCTTTGAAGAACGTCCAGAAATACAGCTGGCACAGAATATAGCAGCTAGCATGCTGACTGGAGGAGGTTATATGGACCATATCACTCCAGTCTTCGCTCCCAATTTGCTTCCAGGCCCAATTCAAGGGGCTGGTATTGACCTTTAAAGCCCTATATGCCTTGGGGCCAGCATACCTAAAGGATTTCCTACTCAAGTATGAATCTACCCAAACATTCCAGTCATCTTCAGAGGCTCCACTTCACATGCCCCTGTTATCTGAGCAGGGTTGCCAACCTCCAGGTGGGGTCTGGAGTTATCCCAGAAATAGAACTCATCTCCAGACGACAGAGATCAGCTCCTCTAGAAGAAATGGAATCTTCAGAGGGTAAACTCTATGGTGTTAGCCAAATTGTAACGATATGAGCTTATGTTTGTATTTCTGTATAGTGGTGATGCTGCTTATGTGTGTCTCTAGCATGAATACCTATGCAATATGTATTCAGGGATTGCTGTTTGGTTGTGTTGCTTTGTTCTGCATCTCATGCTTGCCTAGAAATAGGCTGGCCTGGGCCTGCCGTTGCACATACGGACCATGTGCGTCCCTGGAATGTATCCCATGACTCTGTGGGATGCGGTCGGGCCCTTCTGTCACGCGGCATGCTCCGGAGTGGCCTTGGCTCAGTCCTCGCGGCTCCGCCCCGCCTGCGCCGTCCACGCTTGCGTGTCGTCCTGGCTCTGCATAAGCATACAATAATTCAAACACACTCGCAATTACACAGATCTAGGAAAATTAGAGAGAGGACAGCATATTCGCATTAGCAGGATGATCGTTGAGGGGCAATACTTTACTTGTCCGTGGCGGGATGAAACGATCCTTGGGAAAAATAAAGGAGACTATAGGGTAATGGGGTCATGCCCTGAACCGGCAGAGGCATGTGGAGACTCTGGCTGCGCAAACTGAGAATCGTGGAGTTAGGGTGGGTATAGGAGGAAGGGAGAGAAGAGAGAGAGAGCCCGAGCATGGCGGGTTCCCCACTTTTATGAGGGGGCATGGGGTGGCGGGTTGCCCGCTTTTATGAGGTGGCACACCTCCTGTTAGTCTGTCCTCAAAAACATGTTGATTGGACCTGGGTTCAAGGGGAAGGGGGTGGTTAATGTTGAACTCTAGTAACTCTGGTCAGGGTAGTGGCACCTGAAGGGATTATGATGACTCATGCGGCCAGAGTCATTGTCATTGATATTAATGGCTGCTGCTTTGGCTAGGTGAGGCTGAGTGGGGGAAGGGGAATGTTGCCTAAGTGTGCAGGAAGAAATTCCACATGGAGTTTGAATCCTTTGTCCTTGGGTCTTCTGCCTTGGCATGGCATCTGCCTGGCTTTCAGTGCTTCATGTGGTTAGGGAGCTGGTCCATCTTACAGCAGGTAAACAGGTAGGTAACCTCTGAAACCATTGGCACATTATCTCACAGGAAGGCTTCCTTCTTTTGTGTCTGTGCGTCTGTAACTGGCATCATCTTTGGGTCACCACACAATTCAGTCCCTTTTACCCACACTCGCATAGTCCACGTTTTAAGTCCATAACAGCTCTACAAGCGCCTTGCATGGCAACAATGGTGAACTATAGATTCTACGTGAAATCCCTCCCCAAATTCCCCCCTTCACAGGGCCTCCAGTCTCTAGGAATCTCTCAGGCCAGAACTGGAAACCCTAGCACAGGTGGCAACTCATCTTCTCAGTTGGGGCAGGAAATATGTACAATTCTCTCCCTAGGGAGATTTGTCTGTGTCATTCTATCATTGATGAGTTTTAAAAGTTGATGAGAGTGGGTACTGATTATCATGTTTTTTTAACTGCTTGCCACCTTGATGGCCCTAATTGGGTGTAAAGCCAGGAAACAAATGTTTTAAACAAACAAATTGGGAAAAGTGAATCATATTATGTGCATACTTCTCAGGGTTCTTAAGAGACAGGATGGGATAGTTACTTCAGTCTCCATTTGCTCTGGACTCCAGCAATGACCTGGAATGAAGGCGAAGATCTTCTGATGAAAGAGAATTTCCAGTCTTGCAGCCAGAGAGATCCTGTGATGGTTCTCATTAAACATTTTAACAAAAATTGAACAAATATTGAGCAATTCCTGGTGTCTCCATGCTGTCTCCAGTCACTTTCTTAAATGATTGGCATTAGATGTACAAAGTTAAGTCTCCTTATTTCAGAAGGGCAGTTTCAGACAGCAAAAGCAAAAATTGTGCTGGAAAAAACACCATGCAGTTAACTGCCAGCTTGCACAGGGAATGTCTGTTACAATTGTGCCCCAATCTGGTGGCACTATTTGTTGAATAACTTAGATGGAGACTGTTTCAAAAAGTAAAATCACATACAGTAAAACCACTTGTATTTTACCTTTCCAGATGAATTCTAGGCAATATGAATACTTAAGGTTGCAAGATTTGCAGTATAACTCCAAAAACACTTTCCTGGGAATAAGCTCCATTGAATAGACATTGAATAGTCCCTGTTGATAACACCCCAAGATGACATTGAATAGTCCATTTGGAGGTCACAGTTGTTCACCTGAACTATGAAGAAACAGCACGTGATGATGATGATGATGATGATGATGATGATGATATGTTGTTGACTGAAGGTATTTCTTCAGATGATGTACTGACCTTCCTATTGTTTAGCCATGTAGATATATCCAACACAAAGCAACCAAGGTATTTTACAATGGTGCTATCCTAGATTATAGAAGTGACATGACAGGAATGAAATATAGGACCTAAGTCCTGTAAGATTCAAGAAGACCTAAGAACCATGTGCAGAAACTATCTAAACTTTATAGAGTCATTAATGAATCTATAAATCTGTCGTCTTACTATAAATCAGAACTATTTGATGGGCTAATTTAGCTTCACACTTGTTAAATGAGCCATGGTAACAATAAATATCTGAAAGCAGGTCTGGGAAATTAAATGTCTGAGTTGTTGTTTTTACAAGCTGGATCCAAAGCTTCTTTTCATAACTGTTTCCTTTACACAGAAAGGTGACTAATCAATTCAATGTTTACATGACGAAACAGTAATTCATATAACCATTATTTAGTAGGGCTAGAAAGCATTAGAAAAATGAAGGACATGGAAACTGGCAGTCTTACAACAGGGGTGGTGAAACTTATAAAGCTGCCTTATATTGAATCAGAACCTGAATCCATTAAAGTCAGTATTGTCTACTCTGACTGGCAGCAGCTCCCCAGTGTTTCAGGTAGAGGTATTTTCCATCACCTACTCCCTGGTCCTCTTAACTAGAAATGCCCGGGATTGAATTTGGGACCTTCTGCATACCAAGCATATATTCTACCACTAAGCCACAGCCATTCCCCAACTCACGGAGTGTCTTTATCATGAAAAATTATGTGGAGTATGCCACTTATGACAACTACGGTACTCTATGAGCAAACCAAGCCCTTGGCAGATTAAAGGAAGGACAATGCAACACGATCACAATCTTTCCTATGAATCTAGTCTTAGAGAAAGTGATATTCCAATCCACCTAAAGTGTCTGTAATGCAAGGCCAAAACTGTTATGAACTACACTAAAGCTGCTCTGGGTAACATTGAACAAATATTAATTTAGAGTTAGGTAATAATGTAAAACTGTAATGTTCAGAAAGCTACTGAGAGCTTTGTCATGCCTTAATGGAATATTTTCCTTGATATCAGTTGGATAAGGATGGTAAAAGTTTTTTTAAATTTAGAGATAATATTGGTATTAACTCAATCAGTGTTCCCGCTAAGCTGAGTTAGTGTGAGCTAGCTCACAGTTTTGTAGCCTCCGGCTCACACATTTTTGCCGTAGCTCAGGAAGGATGACTCCAGAGCAAACTAATTTATGCAGTTGCCAAATCGCTCGCTCACAACTTTAATGCCAGTAGCTCATAAAGTAGAATTTTTGCTCACAAGACTCCACAGCTTAGAGGGAACATTGAACTCAATGTATTAGCTATATTAACAAATCAGCATATCCTTGGGAAAAGATGCTTACTTTCCTGCTCCTTTGTGCGTAGTTCAATAGCCAACAATTTACAGCAGAACGGGTTGTCATTGTGTCTAAACTGTGAATTGTATGAAGGGTGGGGTGGGAGTTGGTTATCAAATAATTTACAAACCAGTATTAAATCATGAATCACACAAGTCCAAAGACTTCTAAAGCTTTTTTTCTTAAAAGATAAGCCATGGTTTGCCATTATGTCTGGATATATCATATTCATTGAGTATGCCATATCCATGTTAACCTTTCTTAAAAAATTACCTGCCTCATACAAACATTTTTATGTGGAAAAGTCACCACAAAGGTAATAGGGCTTTCACAAAAAGAATAGGACTAAGATCTATACCACTGTGTACAGTATGTATTATCTGTTTGCTGTATGTATTATCCTGTTCTCACTGCTTTGCTTTTATACTTATATAATGACATGTTCTAAACTGTTCAATATATGTCTAATACTTTATGCTTTGTAGTCCTATTGCATTGCTTATTCAATGTCTTATCCTATTGATTGCATTTATACACACACACACACACACACACAAAATAAAAAATAAATCCATAACTCCTTTTCAAAGCCAAACATCAGTGCTTTAAAAAGCTTATTTGTGCTTCAGTGTGGAAAGCTGATGAAGATATACACACATTATCACTTGCATTACTCACCCTATTGGAGTGCAACCAACCTATCCTGACTGGACGCTATAAATCTATTGCAAGCGCTTCAAACTTGAGGATTCTCTGCTTTTTTTCACGTCAGAGCTCTGATCATAGGAACAGTATCCCTGGAACTATGCATATATGTAGTTCATATACAAGTTGCCATGTCATGCCTTTACTGAAAGCAATTTGGAAAATGGTTCCAGGGGAAAAAAATCATCTATGAAGGTATTAATTCTTGGGAAATCACAGAGAAGCTGTCAAACACATTTCAGTAAGCAGTAAATGAACCTTGCTTGCACCATAAATCATTAATGTTTAATCACCAGCCAATGCCTCAATAAGCTCACTGGCATGGAAAATCACAGATACTCAAAGGATAATTCTAGCAAATCTGGCATGCATGGCTAACTTGTGTGCTTAATTACTGTTTATGCACCAGTAGTATCCAAGCATTTGTATGTAATAAATAGAACACTGTCATAGTGTCCAGATGGTTTTAGATTCAAGGCCCAGGGAGTATGTTAGGAGATTATAGGCCTGATTTACCAACAGTTCACACCAGCTTGACTCCTGAAAAATCAAATAACTAAAATAAAATACAGAGAATATAACAATGAGGGGGAAAACATGTTGATGATTATTTTAAAAATACCTTAAACTTAGGCACCAGGTAACAGTAGTTGTGAGTGATGTTCAGCTGAATATAAGGGGGGGGGGAGATGCAGAAATCTTTTCAAAATGGATGTACACCTTCAGTCTGCAGGTGGGAGCTCATTGAACACTCATCCATATACTGTCAATCCTTTCACAGTAAACAAAACCATAGGGCTCTAGACAAGCATTCTCAATATTCCAGGAAGCAGTCTGTTGTAATTTAGAAAGATTTTCCTGACCTGAATGGTGCAGGCTGGCTTGATCATATTGGATCTTAGAAGCTAAGCAGGGTTGGCCCTGGGTATCCAAACTGGACCCAGAGAAAGGGAAATTAGCTTTATAAGGGTTCCAAAAAGGAATAATGCAGGACCTGCTTATACCAGGGTAGATATTGGTGGAGATATCCCAAAATAAAATTACGAAGAAAAAGAGAGTGATTGTAAACACAAATAGATTTATTGTATATAAAATAAAAATGTAAAGAACCTAGACTAGGCAACTGAGAACTAATTCCCTAAGAAAACACATATGTGCACATACACCCCAACAAGAAGGGGAGGAGGAGAAGGAGGAGGAGGAGAGGCTTACAATCTTCTTCCCTTCCTCTCCCCACAACAGACACTCTGTGAGGTAGATGGGGCTGAGAGAGCTCTGAGAGAAATGCTCTTGAGAGAACAGCTCTGAAAGAACTATGACTGACTCAAGGTCACCCAACTGGCTACATGTGAAGGAGTGGAGAATCAAGCCCGGTTCTCCAGATTAGAGTGCACCAGTCTTAGCCACTACACCAAACTGGATAGGAGAGAGGAACCTGGGAAGTTTTAGGGAAGGGACATACAACCTGAAATCCTGGGCTTGAAATCTGGAGAGGTCTAAAGGCAAAATCAGCTGAGGACCAAGGAGCAATTACAGGGGTGTTCAGGTACTGGGAGAACCTGGCACACCTTCCACTGAGTTGGAACAGTCTTTTTATGGAGATGGGTCCCATAGCTAGACATGGGCATCTACTTTTTCAGGAACATGATTGGTTGAAGATACGAAGCTTAAATTTGACTGGGCAGTTCAAAGGTAACGGTGGGAAGATTAGTAGAGAAATACCTGACATTCCAAGGTGGGTTGGTCATTGGATGGTTTTAGCATATTGACAAAGAACTGGGAGTGAATGATGGGTTTAAGTGTCCTCCTGATGGCGCATCCTGGGTGAATTGGATGTTAGGCTGCCTTTATTAATGGCTGGATTGCATTAGTAATAATGATATATAACAAAGTATATGAAATAGGAAATATTTCTCCCCAACACCCCTTTCATTACATTGACGCCGTCTATAAAATACAATAAAACTTACTTCTGTTGGGATACATTTATACTCAACATTTTACATTTAAAATTTCATAACTAATCTGTTTATTACAGATTAGTTAATTATCCTATTATTAACTAATAATATTAATATTATTAAAACCACTAAGTCCAAAATAAAAGGGAAACCCCACTACCAAAGGGGCCTTGGCCGGAGGAGGGTGCAGGGTTATTACATCATTATTTGGATGGGAGACCACCAAGGATGTCCAGGGTTGCTATGCAGAGGTAGGCAATGGCAACCCACCTCTGAATTTCTCTTGCCTTGAAAACCCTATAGGGTCACCATAGGTCAGCTGCAACTCGTTCACACCTTCCACTATGCAGCAGAAAGATCCTCCAGGTTCCCCAAAGAATTTATCCCAGCTGTTTGTGAAGGAACTCAACAGAAGCTCAATACATTATACAACATGGGTCTACAGCCCCTCCCACAAAATCTTAATATCAGCGACCCAGCTACTTATTCCCAGACACCACCAGGAAGCAGCTGGCCTCTCCTCTAAACATTAAATCTTTCCAAATTATATTTTCCTTTGTAATTATTTACCACACAAGCCTAAATAGGTCTGCTCAGCATCCCTATTCAGGTCTTATTGGTCTGTTTCAGGTTTAAAATGAAACCCAGTATTTCCCAGACAATAAACAGTCAATACATTAATTTATTTTCTTTAAAATAATCTGATAACTTCACATGATTAAATAAAATGTTAAATAGATACACCCAATACTGGCATACCCCATAGAAATTAATCCTTATGATTATACTTTTCATTCCTATTTTACCTAAGTTGTCTTTAAGCAGAAAAAGAGTTAAGTTTCAAAACTTCTTATCCCGAGCTTTGAAAAAAAAGAAAGAAAGAAAGAAAGAAAGAAAGAAAGAAAGAAAGAAAGAAAGAAAGAAAGAAAGAAAGAAAGAAAGAAAGAAAGAGGAGAAAGCAGATTTCACTGAATGAATTCCACATCCGAGATATGCATTGGTTCCAGGAAGCTGGTTTCAGAGGGTAGCTGTGCTGGTCTGCTGTAGAACCGCTAGTCTCCAGTCAAGCAGCAGTTTAGAGACCACCAAGATTGGGGGGTGGGAGTTTCTAAGCTTTTGAGAGTCAAATCACCCTTCTTCAGATAGCAGGTTTCCAGGGTGTGGCCAGCTATTAAATAGGTCAGCTAGGTTTGCCATGTGCTGCTGGGGGGTGGAGATCTTGTGTCCCCAAGGGACCTTTTCTGCTGACTTTACTGAACCTTCTCATCTGTGGTCTCCAAAGCCATGATGTATGACATCTTTAATCATCCCAAAGAATAATTGTTGCAAACTCTGTTCCATTTATTCTTGGATTTATTATGAGAGTAAAACCATTTATTCATAAGTTATCCTTCAAGGCTGAAGACTAACTTGGCTAAAATAGTAAAAAATGCATGTTTGCAGATTTATACAACACTTATGCTTTCATACACTGTAAAAACTAGAGATATTAGCAGGAATCTTGTCAAGAAGATTTATTGAGAGGATAAACTAATCTGATTTTGAAATTTGTAAAACAACCTTAGTTAGAAATAAGAGCACAGATTATCTGTATAGAGATTTTCTATTTGAGCCATGCAATAAACTTAGGAACAATCCTAAGTAGATCTCCTTGGAAGTAAGTCTCATTTTATTCAGTTTTAAGATTGCAGCCTAAAAATATATGTGGTCTGTACAAATATTTATTTACATTATTTACAGTTTGCCTCTATCAAAAAATCTCTATCAGCTCCATAAGATGTTATTTAACAGTCATAAAGGACATTTTTAAACAAAGCAAAGCAAAATCTGTCTCTTTTCACACAGCTTCAAATGATGTTATATGGCAATTGCATCCAAATAGCTATATGCTGCTAAGGCTATAAAGGCTGCAATAACAAAGTTAATAGGATAATTCTAAGCTGTCACACTGAAATACTGATTAAATCAATTGTTAAGTTGAAATTGTTCTGCATGTTTATACAGCATAATTCTTCCAACAATTTTAAGACGTGCATTTATGCATTGGTTCCAGAAATTGCCAGAAACAGAAGACAGTGGAATTAAGTACACTTAATTAGTATAACTGACCCACCTGCTTTTGCCCACCCTCCTCAGTGGCTAGCCATTTTTTCCCCCACTTTCAATGTGCTTCCCACACTAAAAGTTGTTTCCTCTTCCAGTCCTGATATCTTGACTGAATCTTTCTATCACATCATCACCTTTGTCTGAAGTAGTGTTGCCAACCTTCAGCTGGTGCCTGGAGATCTCCAGGAATCACAATGGATTCCTGGCTTGAGCGGTCAGTTCCCCTGGAGAAAATACTTGCTCTGGAGGGTGGACTCTATGGCATGATGCCCTGCTGAGGTCCTTCCCCTCCCCAAATCCTACCTCCCCAGGCTCTACCCCCAAATCTCCAGCAATTTTCAAACCTGGAATTGGCAGCCCTACCTTGAAGGCATGCTTCCCCCCGTCTGATGCTTAACATATGCACATTGTATTTATTTAAATATTTTTATCCTGCCTTTTCAAAGCCAATCCTGCCAAGAAAATCAAAACGTAAAAACACAAACTGATAAAATAAAAGAGCAAGTGTGGTTAGAGTGTTGGACTAGGAGCTGTGAGAGCCAAGCTCAGGTCCTCTCTCAACCATGGGATTTTGCTGGGTGATCTTGGACCAGTTACACACCCTCAGGCGAATATACCCCACAAGATTGTTATGAGGATAAAATGCAGCAGAGGAGAACAAGGTATGCTTTTGGGGAGATAAAGATCTGTTTAATAGGTTCTCTGCATTGGCAGCTTTCATTAAAAAGTCTTCTATTGTGAAGATACACATTTTCCCTTACATCTCTGCAATGAAAAGAGAAGCTCAGATTTTAAAATGAAGTTTGGGGACTCAGAGGACTTAGTATCAGTGTTCCCTCTAAGCTGAGTTAGTGTGAGCTAGCTCACAATTTTTTAGCCTCCGGCTCACACAATTTTATCTTAGCTCTGGAAGGATGTCTCCAGAACAAACTAATTCACGCAGTAGCCAAATCACTCACTCACAACTTTAATGCCAGTAGCTCACAAAGTAAAATTTTTGCTCACAAGACTCCACAGCTTAGAGGGAGCATTGCTTAGTACATAGATAATTATGTGATAATGCTATAGTGATTCATCAATTGTCACTTTAAAAAATTGGCTGGAAAAACTCTGGTGGGGGGTGGTAGCCACAGGGGGCTGAGGCAAATAAATAGTACTGGTGTGGACAGAACCTGAAAAAAAATGCACCTTGCCATCTTAACACCATACAGACACATATTCACTGTGATCTTTCCAAAAGATCACACCAAACCAATTCAGGAAAGACTACCATAAAGTGGTCCTGTGGATGCTCTCAAAAAACCTGCTCGTTTGTATACCAAACCAGGGCAAAATCGCTCTGTGGAAGCAGCCTTAATGGAATGAAAGTCATTTTAGTGCATACAGCCCTCAGAATGGTAGTAGAAAAATTGATGGTGAAGAAATACATATATACTAGGAATAACGCTTATTGTGGAAATAAATACAATAAGCTCTAGAAAGAGGCTCTGGGCAGGTGCCTCAGCCTTGGGTACTCAGCATCAATTTGCTGTGGCAACCTCAGCAGGGTATAATGACACAGCGTCCACCATTTTCTCCAGGGGAACCGATCTCTGCCACCTGAAGAGCAGTTGTAATTCTGAGTGATCTCCAGCCCTCACCTGGAGATTGGCAACAATGGTTCCTCAGGAGGAAATGGCTGGTTTGAAGAGTGGAATCTATGACAGTGTATCTGTCTGAGGTCCCACCCCTCCTCAACCCCACCCTCTCCAGGCTCCACCCCTCAAATCTCCAGGAATTTCCCAACCTGAAGGTGACAACCCTATCTCCTCCCCAGCCAACCATCAACTTTACCTGCCCCTCTGACTTCAACTTTCTATCTCCCCCCCCCAGCCTCTACCTAGGAAAAGTACAGTCTTTCTCCACAGTGGGGACCCAAGCAGGAGGGAAGCGACCTCAGCAGGGTATAATGCTGTTGTTTTCTCCAGGGGAACTAATCTTTGCCATCTGGAGAGCAGTTTTAATTCTGAGTGGTCTCCAGCCCTCACCTGGAGATTGGCAGCAATGGTTCCCCAGGATAAAATAAGTGCTTTGGAGGGTGGACTCTAAATTCTAAATTTCATATTGTGACTCTATGGCATTCTATTCAGCTTAGGCCTCTCCCCTCCCCAAACTCTGGCTTCCATAGATTCCACCACAAAATATCCAGTAATTTCCCAGCCCGGAGCTGGCAATCCCAAATGTGATAGACATGTAATACATTGATATGATAGATGCTGAAAACATCACTTACTTGCCATTATAAATTTGACTTGCTGACCAGTATAAAGGCAAAGAGTTGTGGATACGCAAACTGTTATTTGCCATGAGTCCCCTAGAATGAAGAGAGAAGATTTTATATACTATAAACTTGAAAGCAACTATATTCAAGGTTGATCTCAAACAATAAATTCTGTTTATTAAATTCTTTCCCACTTTTCAGTGCTGGTTACTAGTTGTCTGTTGGGAAAATCCAATCTAGCTCAAGCTTGGCCTAGCATGTGTCGTGCCACACTTTCCATTGCTTGCACACTTCACAATGTTCCATAAAAGTCCCAGCACTATTGCCCAGTGGAAGTCAGCATTGGATTCTGCCCAGCCCCAAAGGAATCCCCATTCCACTTTGGATCCTCACCATGATAACCTAGGCATTTTCTCCCAGCTCTCCACTGTTCCTGCCCATTACACCTAGAATAAGTATGTTCAAACTGCTTGGGAGAAGAATTAATTCTCACAGGGAAAGATAAGATAGCATGGATCTTCATCTGCATGACCTTTAGAAAGTATGTGATAACATGCAAGTTTAAGGTCTGGTTTTATTCCTGGTATCTATCTGCATAGAGGATATTAATGTTTATCTAGTGAAAAGCTTGGATCATTTGTATTCACTTTCTCACACTGATTAATGTTTCATGTTTAGGATACACAAATATTTGCAAAATTGAATTAAGTACATATATAATTTTAATTATAAATCAGAAATACAACACTTCTATGTAAAATTTGATCCACTGTACATAAATCATATTAGGTCTTAAATATCATGCATTCAAGCCCCACATTTCAAACTCTGAAATATAATTTGAGGTCACTGTTCAATTTTACAAGGAGAAATTTTATTTTTCAAGCCTCTAGAAGTTATTTCCAGAAGACCACTTCACTACAAACAACCTTTTCTTGTTTTGAGTCCATGAGATAGACAGATAGATTGATCAACAGATCTTCTCCCCAGCACCCAATCAGGCCTCCCCCCTCCTACAAATACTTCCGCCAGGACATCTTAGAATTCAGTAGTTAGGGCTCACAGCACAGGGTTCTGTCTCAGAGCTCCCTGCCATGCAGACTTAGAGTGAGGCACTTTGGTGGTGGCAGAAGCACAGAGAGGGCACTTTGCACTACAGGGCGAGCACTTGGCACTGACACCCAAGAAGGCAAGCAAAGTCCGTACATTGTGACTGACCTCTTCCATTTCAGAACTCTCACAGGTACCCCACCTTTGGAGGCTCAGCCCACAGGAGCAACTGCACACTGACAGGTAAGCAAGGGAAAGGATCCCAAACCTGCTCCCCCACTCCCCTCACTTGAGCCTGGGTACTGTGACAGAGTCTCCTGCATTGAGTCCAGGTGTGGGGCAGCACAAGTCGCAGCTGTGCAGCGCCATGCCCCTGATATGCCATGAGAAAAAGTTCCCCAAGAAGTTTTCTGGGAGATTGGGGGGGGGGACGCTCATTTCCCCAGTTACCACCCTCAGCAGAGCACAGGGAGTGTTTGTGGTTGGGGGGCGGTCTGGCAGCTGCTCCACTGTACATGGTGAACCAGCCTGGCAAGTGTTCCTTCAACTCATTCCCTTGCAGAATCAGAGGCTTGAGCAGCAGCTGCGGCGGCGGATGGATTGCAAGTAATCTGGAAGGACTTCAACACAGGACAGGTAATCTGCCATACATAGCAGGGACCCAGGTGCACAGATAGGTTCCCTTGCTCACCTCGCAGGCTTCTGTGGTGGTGGGGGGGAAAGAGGGTGGTCTGGGTGAATAAGCCAGCTTATTGCGGTGGTGAGAGTGTGAGGCTGGACCTGGGAGACCCAGATTCTGTTCCCCATTTGTACGATGGAAGCTAGGTGGGTGGGCCTTGGCCCAGATGCACACCTTCAGCCTGACCAACCTCACGGGGTTGTTATGTGCATGAAATGGAGAAGAGGGGGATCATGCAAGCCACCTGGGTGGGAGGATCACTAAGAAAATGAGCAAATTGATGAGCCCTGTAACTGCATGTCTGCTCCAGGAAGGGGGTCCTCTGGTACTCCCAGGGGAAGGCATCTGTGCAAGTAGCACTGAGGGGGCAGGGGATTACAGGGGTTCCCTGAGCCTGTGGTGGGGGGAGCCACTGCAGTGGGCAGACTCCAGGTATTTGGGAGGGTGGGGTTGGGGGGGCTGGCCATGGAATACAGTGGCCTGCAGGAACAACAAATGACAGCAACTTCATGGTTGTCATCACCATGGGTCTCTGTCATGGGGGCGGGGTGGGAACAGAAAATGGGACTCTCCCGAGCTGCCCTTCCCCACTCCCTAGCTGTGACATGCAATGGCATCTGCCCCCAGGACTGGCCGCTCCTATTGATCCAGGGTGCCCCTCCTCTCGTACCACCCCCACCTTAACACTATGCTGCGAGGACACGCTGTGGCAGAATTGCCATGGACACGCCCTCGCAAGCTGCCAGGTACACTTCCCCCCCTGCTCTGCTGCAGCATAACTTGCCTTTTAGGGAGGCGACTAGCAGCACCACCCTGAGTCCTGGCTGGCCAACACAGCATGGGTGTGACTCAGGCCTGCTCTGTTAGTTTTCATTTTATGTGGTATGATGAAAAAAGCTACAAAGGAATTAAGATAGACGCGTGTAGCTCCGTTGTTGAATTTTCTTAGTTTCTCAAAACACTTAAATATATGGTAATTTTAGTGAATGCTAAACCATACACAAGCAAAAAGAAAGTAAGCACTCATGAAAGAAAAAGAAAAATTAACAAGTTTGGTGCCATTTGGCATTATAAATATTTAATATGCAAGCCTCAGTTGGAATATCAAATTGCATCAAGCATCTGTCCTGGAAAAAATATCTGCACAATAGCTTTGTGCTCGTTCACTGTTTGTTCAACCAATATTATTTAAATGCTCAATATTCATAATGGCAAAAAACAGTCATTATTATAGCCTTGAATGGTAGAATAAAATAAAGGCAGGTTTTTAAATTTATTTCAGTTAATAAATACTGGAGGTATCCCAAAATTCTATCAAAATCAGACACCAACCTAAGTTCATGTTCCAAAGGAGATATGTCCAGCACATGGACAATAGCAGTGAGTGGGCAGGATGTGCAGATGTCATCATCATCTCCTTCTCCATGTATACATTAGATATCTGCACAGTACTAAAAAGACATGCAGGATATTTAAATGATACAAAACAAAAGAAAATGTTTCAATTTATCCAGTCTTCTTGTGATGCTTTTGTTCTTGTTGTTCAGTCGCACAGTCGAGTCCGACTCTTCATGACCCCATGGACCAGATCACGCCAGGTCTTCCGGTCTTCCGCTGTCCTCTGAAGTTTGCTCAACTTCATGTTCGTTGCATCTATGACACTGTCTAACCATCTCATCCTTTGCCGTCCTTTGTGATGCTAAATAAGCACAAATATTTTCTGTTCTCTTTAGAACCACATCCGCTGATTCTGCATTGGCTTTTCCCTGTTGTTTTACGAAACCCACACTGGAACAGAAATTCCCCTCTGCATTGCATCTGCTTTCACTTCCTTTGATTATCGGATTTTATGGTACCCTCCAGACTGCATGCCACTTTGACTTTCTTTGATCATCTGGTTTTAGTGTACCTTCTGCATAGATTTATGGCTGTTTTATGGCCGTTCAGGGGTGACTTTGCAGGCAGTACGGCATTGCCCCAAGGTATTTGAATGTGGTTTTGAGCTGCACTTTTCCCTCCCAGTTGAGAAAATGTGCTGCAAATGCTAGATGCATCATCTTCAATATATGGCAAAACGTACTCAAGTTTTTGACACTGGGGATGTCAACCTCCAGGTGGTACCTGGGGATCCCATGGAATTACAGCTCATTTCCAAACTACAGATATCAGTTCCCCTGGAGAAGATGGATGCTTTGGAGGGTGGACTCAATTACATTTTAACCCACTGTCCCTGTCCTCCACAGGTTCCATCCCCAAATCTCCAGGAATTTCCCAACCTGGATCTGGCAACTCTACCCTGTCATTCCCCACCAGTGGCCAAGGGGGACCTGGCAACCTTCTTTGAAACTGTAAGTTCAGAAGGCTCTTCTTCAAAAGATTTTCCCTTTCATTCTATAGCTTCTATCAGTGCGGAGTCTCAGATCTATTTTCAATATGAACTGATATTCATATTGTCACTAGCAATTTTACAGTATTAAAGAAATATTTGTAACTGATGTTCTGCTTTGATGTTCAGCACTAAAGAATTTGTAAAATCAAATTAGATCTTTTATTGGTTCAAGATCTGTCACAAAAAAAGCTAAGCTTTCAAGTTATACAGGACTAGTAATCAGACAGAGAGGGAAGAGAAAGTCACTTAATGAAAATATTTTTAGTCACAACGTACAGATACTATTAACATAGAGAGGTGCTTTCATACTCGCACTTCTTGTGTCCATGAGGAATTTTGTTTTTTTCTCTCTCTCTCCCACTGGCAAATCAAGTCTAAAAATAAGAGCTCCTTCTGATGTTGTTTTTATGGTGGCAGATTCACAACACCATGCCTTTCTTTCCCAAAAAAAAAAGGTAGTTTCAAAAGCCAAGGTCACATGAAAGAAGCCAGTACTGCATTTGCTCTCTCACTGTCAAGTTTTCATCAGCCTGGGCCCTAAGAAGACCCTTGAGAACCATGGGATATGGCACAGAAGCTCTACCTTTCAAATAAGCAAAGATACAACGTTAACTTTATTTCAGTTACACCCTGCCTTTCTAATCAATGAGGACCCAAAGCAGCTTACATTGTTCTGGTCTCCTCTCCCTCATTTTATCCTCATAAGAACCCTGATTGATTGATTGATTGATTGATTGATTAGACTTCTATCCCGTCCTCCCGGCCGAAGCTGGCTCAGGGCGGCTCACATAAAACATGAATAATTTTTACAATACACATAAAATAGGATCAAGAACATGTAACAATTAAACAATGCTAAAACCATAATATAATAAAGTGCTTGTAGGTTGGAATGAGAGTGCGTGACTGGCCCAAGCTCACCCAGCAATCTTCCATGACAAAATGGGGATTCAAACCTGGGTCTTACAGATCATAACCTGACACTCTAGCCATCACACCACACTGGCTCTCGTTGGGCATGCTATGTTTAAAGTAGCTCTTTGGATCTCAACCATATTCTACAAAGCATTCAACACACAGCAGTTCTAGATCGCTGTAAAGAGTATTTAAGCCAATGTCAGTTTAAAACCACTCCTGTGTAAGTTTGTCTTGAAGCCTGAACAAGAAGAGTCTGAACTATTCAGATTTTTAAATCAGCTGTTTTACTACCAGGGAACAAAACTCTCAAAAATGGATGAAATATTTTAAAATGTTGATTGATATAATTTTTAAAAAATCTATTTGTTTGTCTAAATGAATATGTTCATTGATGTAACAATTAAACTTGAGTGCTTGCTAATACTGTCTGATGATTGGGCAGAGTACGAGGACCACTATGCAAAAACGAAACTGGTATATTCTGTTGCAACAGTGAAATGTATGGTAAAATTCTCAGCACAGCAATAAATATTTCATAAAATGAAAGATGTACTAAATAGGCAAGACAATTGCTTTTATTATGCCAATTCCTTTATAAGTCAGTAATATCAGAGTCTTTTGCCATGCCTAATTATGAAGTAAAATGTTACAATTTCTTGAAATGGTGCTCAAAGCTACTATTTATTTACAATTTAACCCTCATGGCTTTACAACATTTTGAATTGACTACAACCAGCACAACAAAAATAATATCCTTCTTTTAGACCACATATGTATGTAAATGTCGTCAATTCACAACCAATTTATGGCAGCCCCAACAAGGGGCTTTCAAGGCAGATGAGTAGCAAAGGTAGTTTGCCATTGCAGTCCTCTGCATAGCGGCCCCAGTCTTCCTTGGAGTTCCCCCATACAAGTACTGACCCTGCTTAGCTTCTGAGTTTCGATGAGATCAGGCTATACCATACCGTTCTATATCCTTCTAGATTGCATTCTCAAGTCTAATGTTCAAAAATGCAAATACAAAATAGCTTCACCTTGGATCACTCGTGCCACTATCAATGTAGTTTAGCAAGAGAGTAAAGGAACAAAGACTTACAATGCTAACAGGTGGGTTGGCTGGATCCAACCCTAAGATTTTAAAAGCTTAGCAAAATCTTACTTAAAAGGCTGAAGGCGGTGACCACTTACTGTGTGGTCACCACTTACTCTTAATAGGTTTTTCTAATGATTCTTGCCTTTTTAATGATTCCACCTGACCTTTCCATTCTATGTAGAATAAAATATTTTGTTATTTTTGAACTTTTAAAAAGTCTTGAGCACCATTTCAGTGGTTTAAGTTAAAGGGGATCTCAACCCTTCCCTCAGTTCCCTGCACTGAGCCAGCAGCAAAATTTCATATTGTGACTGGGTGGGACAGCTATTGTTCTTCAGAAAGGAAGAAAATAGATACAAAGGGAGAGAAAAATGGAGGGGAAAACTTTCCTCCGAGGGAGGGAAGGGGGTGAGGTAGTCATAAGAGGGAATTCAATAACTTAGATATCTCTGCCAACCTATCCCGAGCTGCGAGGCAAAGCACCCTGATTCTCCTCAAGGGTTAACAAAATTATTAGGAGGCCTACTCCTTTCTGCAGGTGTCTGTAATGGGGCTTTCCTGCTAAAAATATCCTTATCTTTTTCAAGGCCTGATTCAAGAATGTGGTAATTGGTTAATTGTGAGAACCTGTGTTTAGCTTTGTAACTGG
Source organism: Gekko japonicus (assembly GCF_001447785.1). Classification (NCBI taxonomy): domain Eukaryota; kingdom Metazoa; phylum Chordata; class Lepidosauria; order Squamata; family Gekkonidae; genus Gekko; species Gekko japonicus. Next base: position 378,021 of record NW_015175367.1, read on the forward strand.
ATGGGGGGGGAGTGGGGGGAAGAGGAGAGTGGTGGGAAGGGGGGGGGAGAAGGAAGACCACTTGGTGCCAGATAGCAAAAGACTGTAATTATAAAAGGCCAGAAGGAAGCCATGCTAATTTTATGATTTCACCATGCTATTGCTGTGCCATGCTACATCATGATGGACAGCTGTGTAGAGAATACTTAAGCCTCTAGCATGGACTCTTGTATTCTAAGAAGGTGTGCCATCTAATACCAGTTATTGAATGAATTAGATAGAAAGTTAACTTTCTTGTTTTCTTTGCCACTAAACAGTGGAAACTGTGCTGCATCTTTTTAGAAGTCAATCCAATAAGCCTTTATACATTTTTACAAAGATATGCTTTATTTGTATGAATTTAACCTCGAGAATCCATGAGGCTGGGTGCTGCTCACTTGCAAAAGGAGTGATGACCCAGGCTTGGGCCACCAGCTAAAGTTGGTTTCACAGGAAGATACCTCAGATCTGTGCAGGCTGATTTCGGTGGAGGCAATCTTCACATGATTTCAGGCTCCTGCTGTGTGTAGGCACTGTGGGGAGGAACAATCATAACCATTGGGATCAGGCAGTATTTGAAATGCTGAATTTGTAAGTAGGTCTTGGACTGATTAGAATGAAAGCTTCTGCCACAATAAATTTGATAGTGGCATCCGGTCTTATGCATGTCTGCTCTGAAGGAAATACTAATAAATACAATGGTGCTTCCTACTGTAGGACTTGCTTAGGGCTGCAGCCTTTTATAAGTAAATACATCCCTTAAATTAAAAATAGAGGAACAGAGGCTATACTGCATCAATTCCAATTATTTATTAGCCCCACTGCTATCACTGTATGCCTGATTTATATTCTGAATCCATCTGATTTCATGTTCTGTTCCTTGTATAGTCTCAAGAGGACTGTAGTGAACAAATCATGGATATCTTTATATGGGCTGAAAATTAATTTTGCTGTCCTCTCGGCCAGCAAGGTCAAACAAACTATAAAAAATTAGCTGGTCAAAGAAAGCATACATGGTATGACAATTTCTGTAACAGAGATCCCATGGTGTAATTATAGAGACCCCATGGATGGAATGCAGTGACTCTTGTTTGAATGTTTATGTGACACTCTGATGAAAAAATGCTACAGGCTTCCTTTTCTTTCTCCCTGTTACAAATTAATTCTTTACAAACATTTCTATATGGAACTTGCCTGTTTCCCCATACTATGAGATATGTGGGAATTTGAAGAGCCCAAACTTTCCCTTCCATTTTAAATATGTGATGAGATAACACAGAATCAGGAGGTTGGATACAAAGCAACATCAGCACAGAGAAGCTGGTAGAAGAGGTCTTCGCCTCCTAGCCTACCTGCAGCCTATTGGCCTGCTGCAGAATAGTACTTCCATTCCTGGAAGAGGGCAGGGCCATTCCTCCCAACTCCCTCTCTTTCTGCAGACCCCAACTGTTAGTGAGGATTCTTTGGCCAACCATAATGCCAGTATTCTGCCATTCATTTAGCCCATGAAAGTATGAAAGTTAACATAGTAGTAACATTCAATTGCAGGTTCAAGGAGGGTAGAGGGTGAGGCATTAGAAGGAATAAACACACACACATACAATATATGGCCGCAGCTTATTTTATTGCATACAGGCAAGGAGCAATGGCGCAGCATGGTGACGGATCCAAGGAGAAGAGGAGGACGACCTGCACGGGCTTGTTTAAATAGCCCACCATGGATTTGCAGCCCGCCCCACGCTCAGACGCAACGCCTGACGTGGTAGGCTGTGGGTGAACTGGCCCGCCCCTTCCTTGCATTGCTGGAGGGCACCATGCGACCATAGGATAAGAACATAAGAACATAAGAGATGCCAATGTTGGATCAGGCCAAAGACCCATCCAGTCCAGCACTCTGTATCACACAGTGGCCAGAAATACCAGTGCCATCAGGAGGTCCACCAGTGGGGCCAGGACATTAGAAGCCATCCCACTGTTGACCCCCCCAAGCCTTCCTACCCCCTACCCCTCCTCCTGCACTGCAAACGCCGGAGAATGAATGGAGAATGAAGGTTACTCTGAATATTACAAAATGTAAGAAAACAGGAAAAAGCCTTCTACTTACAGGTATGGATCCAACAGTGCTGGTTTCCTGATACGACAGAAATTGCTCTGTAGAACAGGTCATGTTCAGAGAAACTCCCTATTTTACTATTTTTCTCTGCTAATGTTATGAATGTGTTAAATCTCATGTGTCAAATTAGTAATAGAATATTGGGATTATGGCTGGTGAGAGGGAACAGAGACAAAAATATACTATCCCTAAATCCTTTCTGTTTCAAATCAAAGCAGTGTTTGACTCAAAGTATATTAAAAGGAAACAAAACAACAACAGAGCTTTGATGCATAGCTGGGTTTTTGCTAAATGATGGATGCAAAGGAACAGTAAATGTTTAATGATGTACAGCTCATGATAAACAGATATTTTGACATAACTGGTAAACATTTCAGAAAAGACAAATCTGAAAATTAATTTCAACATGCTTAATGAACCAAAGTAGCTTAGAAAGAATCCCCCCCATCTTAATCTCTTGTGTTTCAAAAGAAAGCAAGTATGTTTGCCAGATAACTCACTGCTGCATTTATACAAAGACAAAAGCCACAGTTCCACAGTGTTAGTGTACAGAATTATGTGCATGCAAGTTTTAGCACTAACAGCTTAAAAACAAAGATTAAGGCCAGTTCTACACATGCAAAGAGATGACAGAATCCTGGGTTGGTAGAGTGACTTGCACCTCCTGTACGAGGGAGATCCATGTTTGAATATTCCCTATATATACATTTTTTTTAAAAAAACCTTGAAAGTAACAACACTCCTGCCTGCACACCAGGGATAAAGATTCTATTCCCTGTTGTGTTAGTTTTGTACTTAAAGGGAATTTTTCATGTTGGGTAGTATAAAAAAGAATGTGATTCACCACCTGCAGTCTGAAGTGGCATCATGCATTCTACTATCACAGAGCTTTACTATCATATACTGCTGCATATTTTTATTTATTTATTTGTATTTATTACATTGCATTTATTAATGATTGTGGGCCTCTAGGCGATGTACAAATTTTAAAACAATTTATTTTATTTTATTTTTTATTTATTCAAGTATTTCTACCCCGCCCTACCCCGCGAACGGGCTCAGGGCGGCTTACAGAGGCCTAAGCCATACATAAAATACAATAAAAATCAGTAAAATCGCAATCACAAACAATAACATACTATTAATAATAATAAAATGCTATACATTCCAAGATGGTCCGCGGTTGGTACCTACAGGGAATACTCCCTGTCGACAATAGTTGTAATAGTTGTTCCGGCAATATTAGTCCAAGTTAATCAGCTGATCTTGCTGCCATATAATTCGCGCAGTGCGCCTCGTCGCCGGGCTATCAGGGGCGCTCCAACTTGATGGTATTTCCACCGTTGGTGGTGGTGGGAGCGGCGGCCCCTACATAAAAGCCTGGTGGAAGAGCTCCGTCTTGCAGGCCCTGCGGAATTGCATAAGATCCCGCAGGGCCCTGATCTCCTCCGGGAGCTCGTTCCACCAGGTAGGGGCCGCCACAAAAACATAAAAACCATACCAGCCATGTTATGCAATAATTAAAAGCAAGGTGTGAAAATTCTCCCATATCTGGTCTGTGTGCATGGAGAGGGAGTAAACTCCACAAGGAATAGGGATCCAGGTAGGGTGCCAGCCATAATGTAAACCGTTGCTATCCTCAACCAAATGCCTGGCAAAATGTGTCTGTCTTAGAGGCCCTGTGGAATTGCATAAGATCCCGCAGGGCCCTGATGCTATTTGGCAGAGAGTTTCACCGGGTATGAGCCTGGTCATAGACCAGTCCTGCCATGAATGTGACAGGATGAACTTGAAATCGACAGCAGCCTAGCTGGCAGGGAGAACAAATAAGAAAACAAGAGCACGGGAGCAGGGAAAGAAGCTCAAGGTGATGAGGGGCAAGTAGGGCAAGGAATCATTTTAAATCTTCTATTAGTTCCTCTCCATTGGCTTTGGCTATCTAGTGGTTAAGACTGCCCAAATGATGTTGGGAACAATTATGTTGTGGTAACATCAGAAACAAACTGAAATCTCTGTGCTTAACTGACATTTCAGAACAACGTAAAGGCATATCTAATCGCTCTAAGTTCCAGGATGTCAATGTGTAATTTAACATCAGTAGTTCAGCAACATATACCCTGTATGGACAACCCATGGCAATGAGGTTCCCATCCTACAGTTGAGGCATCGGTGGTAACCACAGTATCATGTGAAGTTATCCCAAACAGAGTTCCCATAAACAGGTTCTCCTCATTACACAACCATCGGAGTGATGCTGAGAACGTCTCAGAATAGAGACTCTCCTGCATGGGGAGTCCTGAGTCTGAAGTGGTTAACAAATCACAATTGGAGTAGGCGCATGAAGAGTTTGGCTATGGACAGAACAGCCATCATGGATGCCATATGGCCAAGCAAGCATAGAGTAGTCCTAGCACTCTGAAAACAATTGTTCATAAATCATGCAACTTTAATATAAATAGAAACTCTCCTCTCGGGTGGGAGAAAATCTAAAACCACTCCTATAAATTTAATGGATTGAGATGGTGTCATGCCCAACCAGCTTCTCTTGGGGTTTGTCCACGTTCACCATCTTCCAACCCGCCCTTGGGAGCAGTTATAGGTCTCAGAAAGGGAGGGGAGGGGGTTTTATTTGCAATAAAATTGGATTGTTCTGCATGTTTTGCTGCTGGATTCATAGGGGGTGGTGCAGAAAGCATAGCTGTGGTAGAAGGTCATCTATGATGTAGTGGTTGGGTGGGGGTTGGGTCTGTTCTTGGAACTGATCAAACATAATCACTCCATCTTGTAAGTATGCCAGCAATATGAAATAAAGATAGGGCAATATGAAATAAAGATAGGGCTGCCAAGACATGTGCATTGGGGGTGGCCAATAAGCAGTGTCTGTATGCCCATGTTTCAGATCTGGTTGGATTGGTTCCGATTCTATCTGATCTGGAACGCATTCGGCTTCAGAAAAAGAGTGAGGCAGAGACAGAGAGTGGATGGATTATGTCACTGGAGGAGAGATAATTTCTTCAAGATCGGGTAACAGATCCGGAGCTGGTGTTAGCCGAATTGCTTTATCTACAGCAATTGGCAATTTAGATGGGTTCTTGCCAGTGTCTACCAAGGTCCAGTTCCCATCAAGGGTTACCAGTAAAAGGAGCCGAGGCTGGTGTTGTTGAAATAACTGTCTTTTACTTAAGAAAATATAAATCACCTACAAACAATACCGATAAACTCACACATCCAATCAAGTTACTTAGAAATACAGTATTAAACTTAAGCACATTTGCATTAGCAGGTAGGGTGATGAGGGGTGATACTTATCTGTCCTGAAGCTTGTTCGTTCCAATGAAGAATGGATGGGAAGAAAATAGAACTCTAGGGAAATTAACACACAGCTAGAACCAGCCAGTATGTGTGGGTCTCTTGACTGCAGATCAAGAGATCAGAGTAGAGTCAAGGGTTTGGGTATAGTAAGCTGGACAGAAGGGGAGTTAAAGCAGACAGGGGGTGTTGAGGGGATTGTGACTGGTCCTTACCTATTATAGCTGGTTCTTTGGGTGGGTGGCAACTGTGCCAACCTGTAGACCCACCTACCTGTTAGTCCGTCCCAAGACTAATACTACTGGTTGCGTGTAGTGAGGGGTGGCAACCTAGAGGGTTGGGCAATATTGTAACTTAAGATCTAACTCAAAGGAAGGCCTCTGGGCAAGTGTGAAAACTCGACTTCAGGATGCTCCCTTGAAGTGCAGATGAAGCTGGCCATTCCTCTGGTCATAAAAGGTCCATCTGGCAGGAAATGCCAATGTAAAATAAAGCAGAGATATAGCATACGTGATAGCAGACAGTTCAACAATGGGGGTGCTTCTTCTCAAGTTGTTGTTTTTGCTGACAATATGGAGATGTGAGCTTCCTTCACCAGGTTGGTAGCTGTGTAACTGAAGCCTCATTCACGTGTAAGGCTTATGCAGGCACCTTCTATGTGTAGCATCACAACAGGTGACTTGTACAGCTTTCTATGTGTGTGTGTGCACAGTCCATTGTGTGGGTGCAGCAGCAAACATAAATCCATAAAACAGAATATCAATCTTATTCATTAACATTGGAACTGATTGGGATCTGTGCTTCAGATCCAACTTCCTGCAGTGTTTATGTTTAGACTTGGATTTTGATTAAAAAAAATTTTTTTTTCCTCCCAGTTCTAATGAACTCCTTGGAACAGAATCAGGTTCAGGACTGTTGCAGGTCCAACTTTGGGCCCATTGAGGCCAATTTGATGAAGATGAACCAAGGCGTTTGGAAGGCCTCTCCAGCACTGCAGAGTTGGTGGGTATGTCTGAGGACAACAGAGCCTTATCCCAGAGGGCAGCCCTCAATTCTGATATCCTGTCACTCCAAGCCTTGGGTCTAAATTGTTGACAGGTCTTACAAGCAACAACATTGTACCCCAAACCCAGGCAAAAAAGACAATTGTGATAGTCTGTCTGGGTCATTTTTGCTCCGCATTAAAAGCACGTCTTGAAAAGGCCCTTTTGAGTAATCTCAAAATGTTGCCACCCACTGCCTGCCTCAGAATACAATGGGAGGATCAGTTAGGAAAATTTAAAGTATAAAAATGAAGGGCTACTCTGGATCAGCTGGAGGGACACTAGGAAGAACCAACTCTGTCAACGGTAAAGAAGGAACTGAGGGAAGGGGTGCTCCTCGCTCAGACCATGTGACCATTTGGTTGGGAAATGGTGCCCCCTAGTGGAATTTTAAGCTAGGAAAATAATCTCTTGGCAGCAGGCCTGCTCTTGTGCAGTCCCAATGTGGGACTGTACAGAAAACCAAAAATGAAAAGTTGCCTTTTGCAGCTTTTTCTTCATGAAAATATTCCCTGAAATAGGAACAGGAGACATGCCTACAGAGCTGATGACTGGTTGGACACCCATGTGATATGTATGAAGGATTCTGCATAAGAAACCCATGTCTCTTAACCCACTCATAGCATTCAGATAATAACTTGATTCATTTGGTCCCCAAGTTTAAACTCTACAGAGGAGGCAAACTAAAGAAATGGGTACGTTTTCATGTGTGTTACAATCTCATTTTATCTAACCCAATTCAAGGGCATTCCACCGCACATTTCAGAAAGGTTTTTATTATCTTTTATGGAGGCTCAAATTCTGGGAGCTTCCAATATTCTCGAGAAGCACTCTATAAAGCACATGGAAATTACTTGTCTTTGGAAAGAGGGAGAGATCAGAAATCTCTAGTCTTTGTGTAAATCACTAGGTAGCTGCTGAAGTGTTCAAATACCATGGTGATGAGATAGATAAAAATAAGACAAATTTCATAGATTAAATGGCTAGACTGAACTCCATTTTTAAATGTGGAAACTTCCCACCAGCAGTCCCTTGAGATTCACACATGCCTACCTTCCTAGCAAACTATACAGGAGTCATATCAAATAAAGGACTTTGCTGATAGAGGATAGCAAGTGGCTTGCATGGTCCAAGCCTGTGACTTCTTATTATCTTAGTGATAATTCTGTGTTGCAGTAAGACTCATACCTGTTCGAAATCACATTCACTGCTTTTAAACCAACATAATTCTGAAATACTACCCACACACCTTTCCCCCCTTAATTTCTATCCTTTTTTCCTATCTCACACTAGCAATGAGGAAATGTTTCCTGTTCAATTTCCCCAATAATTTTGCAATAAAATTGGATTGTTCTGCATGTTTTGTTGCTGGTTTCATAGTTTCATGATGCTAAGGCAAAACCAGTTACCTGTGGGACTTTGTACTCATACAGCATATTGTTTTAACTGGGCTGCTAGCTGTGCAAATCAGCTCCCTGTGCACAGTTAGCATATTGGAGACTGGTAAAAGGTAAAGGTAAAGGTTCCCTTGCTCGAAAGCTAGTCGAATCCGACTCTAGGGTTGCGGTGCTCATCTCCGTTTCAAAGCCGAAGAGCCAGCGCTGTCCGAAGACGTTTCCGTGGTCATGTGGCCGGCATGACTAAACACCAAGGCACACGGAACGCTGTTACCTTCCCACCAAAGTGGTCCCTATTTATCTACTTGCAATTTCTTGCTTTCGAACTGCTAGGTTGGCAGGAGCTGGAACTAGAGACGGGAGCTCACCCTGTCTTGCAGCACCCGGGTCTTGAACTGCTGAACTACTGACCTTCCACAGCCTGCAGTTCAGCGTCTTAACCACTTGAGCCACCGCAGCTCCTTGGTAATTGCTGCACTTTTTTGCCATCAAGTCACAGCCTCTAGGGGCCTTCTCATTCTGACCCATGATACCTCAGGGCCCAGGGGCTTCGAGGACGAGCTAGGCCAAAGGTGGTAACCACCCAATGGGTTGGCCATGACAGGAGGATGAGGCCCATATTACACCTGCGGGCAGGTGGGGCACTTCAAGAAAGAGTACCCTACTATGGAATGTGACGACAGGTTGGAGATCATCCTTCCCCTCAACTCTAGCAGTGCTCAATGCTCAGCTTTCACACTGCCTCTCATTCTCCATGGGCACACCATCCCAGTGTTGTTGGGCTCGGGGAGCACCAGTTTAATGGTTTGAGCTGATCTGGTCCCTGATTCCCTACCCCGTGGTGGGGGGGAGGAATGGATCCAGGTGTTGTGCTTTTCCTGCCATACCCACTGACGGCTCATTGTACTGATCCCAGCAACTCCCCAGTGGCAATTGCAGGATGTAGAGGCAGCTAGTGTGGATAACCTGCTATATCTGGCCCTCCTGGGACAAGACCTGCCTTCTTTTTGAAAAACATACTACACCACAGCACAGCGGGCCCTCCATACTTCTGGGAGATGCCAAGACAGAGGCCAAGGACTCTGCCCCCAGTCCACCTGCAAAGATGCCAACCTTTTGGCAGGCCAGGGAGGTGAATCTGACGTTTGCTGAGGCCCAGAAAGCCAATGACTCTCTACAATGGTTACAGGAAGAGGTGGCAGTGAGGGCACCGAGCTGGGTGCCAGGAAGGCCCAACATCTTCCCCAGGTGGAGCAGATCAGGGGGGGCGTGGACCAGGGTGCCAAGGATTCTTGAGGTTGGGAGGAGGAGGAAGAAGAGGAGGAAGAAGAGGAGGAGGAGGAGGAGACTGGATGTATACCCACCCTTCATTACCTGAAGGAGTCTCAGAGTGGCTTACAATCCCTTTCTATTCCCCTCCCCACAACAGACACCCTGTGAGGTAGGTGGGGCTGAGATTGGGGGAGTGCATACTCTTAACCACTATACCAAACTGGCTCTCTGACAGCTACTCATCCCTGCCAGCTACCAATTGGAGGTGCTGTAGTTCACCCACAAGCATGCTTGGGAAGGCCATCAAGGGCCTGTGAAGATACTCACTGAGCTCCTGGACCACTTCTTTTGGCCAGTGGCATTCTCCAATGTAAAGGATCATTGCCACTCCTGTCTCATATGCCAGAAGGTCTTGAATTGAAGACCAGAAAAGGCCCCATTAGCTTGAATGCCCATAGTCCACAACCCATTCCACCATGTCGCCATGGACTTCATTGGGCTCCTCCCACAGACACCCACGAAGATTCCACTTTGTGCTGGTGTTCATGAGTTATGCCATCGTGGATTATGCCATTCCTGGAAGCCCTCCCATTGCAGACAAAGGTGGCTAGGGCTCTCCTTCACCTGTTCTCAATGGTGGGATTGCCGGAGGAGATCCTCACAGACCAGGATACATCTTTCTGAGCAGCCTTAATGAGACAGCTGTGCAGTACGCTTGGTGTTAGGCAGATGGGTTGGGGGAGCATTTCAATCAGACCTAAAAGTCAGCCTTGTAGAAGTTGGCCTGGGACCAGCCTAGCCTGTGGGACCTCTGCTTGGATCCCCTTTTGTTCATCCTCTGCAAGATGCTGCAAGCTTCAGGTGGCTTCAGCTCATCTGAGTTACTTTACAGCTGATGCCCCCATGGTATATTGGCTCTGGTATATTGGCTAACACCAATGCACAGCCCCACTGCAGCATGACCTCAGGCTAGTATGTGCAACAGTTCTGGGAACAGCTGGAATGGGCTCGGGAGGAGGTCTGCTGCTGGCTGGAGGTGGCTCAGGGAGCACAAAAAACCTGCCCCCCAACCCACTGCTCCTTGGCAGAGGATCTGTCAGACCTTAATGGAGTGGAGCTACTGTGGGTTATCAATGCACCAACAGGAGAGACTGCATGTTGACCCATGTCTGTTGGGGGGCCAGACAAAAAAACCCCATAAGACTTCTGACCAGTGTACCTGAGGTGTTCTTTTGGTCCCCTGGGGAAGTTGCAATAATAGAATAAGTTATTCTGACCAAACCCAGAACCTCATGGTAGCCAACCCCTGAAAGTGTTGGGTGGAGGATGAACAAAAGACTCAAAAGAAGCTGCAATTGGGAAGGGAGTCATTGAGCCATCACACTCTTCTTGGCAGAGCCCAATTGTGTTGCTTCCCAAGCCCAACAGCAGCACCTGGTTTTGCATGGACTATAGGGAACTGAACCAGGCGGCCCGCTTTGATGTATATCTAATGCCACGGGCTGATGTCCTAATAGACCAGCTAGGCACAGCCGGATTCCTATCTGCCCTTAACTTAAACCAAGGGCAGGTCCTGGTGTGACCAGAAGGTTGAGAAAAGACTGTGTGTCATGCTCAAAGGTCTATTCCACTTCCTGAAGATGCTGTTTGGGCTACACGGAGCTGCCACTACTTTCTAGCTACTTGTCAATATGGTGTTGGCCAGATGCCATACATTTGTCACCACCAACATCGATGACATAATCACAATTAGCACTGGCTGGGACTCACATGGGCAACACTTGGAGACAGTGCTCAGAGCCCTGCACCAGGCTGGCTTCAAAGCCAATCCCATGAAGAGCCATCTGGGATCCCAGGAGCTACGGTATCTAGGTTTTCTGGTGGGAGAGGGACAAGTCTGGCCCCTGGCAGAAAAAATGGTAATGCTGAGAGAAAACTCTCAACCACAGACCAAATGCCAGCTGAGATGGTTCTTAGAACTACTCAAGTGCTACAGCCTCTTCATCCCCCATTATGCCACCCAGACTGCCCCCCTCATTGACTGCCTGAAGGTGGGCCGCCTGAACTACCTGCAGTGAACTCCTCAAGGAAAGGCCACCTTCTAGGCCCTGTTCTATGCTCTGTCCAATACCACAAGTCTCCATAACCTGGACTCCGATCGTCCTTTCATTCTGTAGATGGATGCATTCAGAGATGGGCCTCACTACAGTGCTCTCTCAGGAATGGGATACGCAGAAGTACCCAATTATGTTCCTGAGCTGAATACTGCAGCTGCTGGAGATATGCTATGAGACCATGGAAAAAGGAGGCCCTGGCTGTCAAGTGGGCTGTGGGGGCCCTACAATATTATATCTCCAACAATCTGTTCATTCTGGTGAACCCTAACCCACTTCCCACAAGCCCCATCAATGCTAAGGTAAAGGAAGAGTGAGGGGCCGGCATGGCAGTGCCCCACAGGGTGCAGAAGATGTCCATCACATGGGCCTCACCTGGGAAGGCAAGGGATTGGCAGGTCTGGTGGTCTCTTGCCCCAAGGCAAGAGTATTTAAGCAGCAGGCATATGGTAGGCTGGGTAGGAAGGGCATGGCCGAAGCCCAGAGACGCTGGGAGAGCAACTGGGTTGCTGCGGGCAGAGGAGAGGGAACAAGGTGTGCACAACCCCCCTCCCGCTATGCCATTTGAGGCCAAAGCTAAGCCAGCTAGCAGAAGTAACACCCTAGAGGGCTCTACCCCACTGGCCCCAGTCCCAGACCTCACACGACCTGATAACCAATGCTCCCTCTAAGCTGTGGAGTCTTGTGAGCAAAAATTCTACTTTGTGAGCTACTGGCATTAAAGTTGTAAGCAAGTGATTTGGCTACTGCATAAACAAAAATGTGTGAGCTGGAGGGTAAAAAATTGTGAGTCAGCTCACACTAACTCAGCTTAGAGCGAACATTGCTGACAACCCCTGCTTTGTACACAAGTAGAACAAGTTCAAATTTTGTTCCACAGCTACAGTTGCTTCTTACTGAGACAGAATCTTAAAAGGTAATGAAAATCCAAATGTTTATTATATATTGTAAAATGCTGCTTGTTGATGTGAAAATAACTTTTAATTGAATTCTTATCATAAAACAGCATTTGCGATTTTTAATGGTACAGAAGTATTTCATATTCTAAACACCCACCTCATATGTGCTGACAATTACAATGTGTTGACAATGGATGGAAAATATTATTCTGTTCCGACAAACCAGTGTCATATTTATAATACACCAAGTGATTTGCTGTCTTAAAATATTCGAACGACTGTGTTGCAATTACAAGCATAAAAACTCTCAATAATCTGAACTTCTACATGCTTATGATATCAAAAATATTCAGATTAAAATAATTGTGGTTGGCTCACTTTTTATTTCTTCCCTCCAAAATAATTGCCATATTAGATAAATTATTAATAATTTACCTAGTTAATATTATTTCCTTCGGCTGGAAAATTATCATTAGTATAGGAATACTTCCCTGATGATAAAGAAGGGAGACAGGTAGGAGAAATTTAATGAAGCCAGGCTGCCTACAGTTTTTATATTTTACACACACACACACACACACACACACACCACTTTTACTTTCAGCTGATTAGCTGATGTTAATCAACAACAGTAGTTTGACGCCCTTTTTTAGAACCAATTAAAATGTCACAGATCAGTTGTTACATTTTGAAAGTAATTTAGTACAAGACCATGTGTCTGTTTTTCTCATATGACTTTCAATAAGACAGCCAGGATGGTGGGAGGGACGTATTTCCCTATCCAGAGCACTGGTTTGACCTAACTAGAATTTTTTTAAAAGAACATTATTTGCCATTTGTGATATTGCAGGTTCCATTTAAAGAATGTGTTGTTTGTACGGATAAGAGACAAAAAATCAGCAGTGTCTGGCAGCACCATGAAAAACTTATAGTGCTCCCAATTCCACCTGTCTAAGCTGTGTGCCCAACCAAGAATGTAACCCTTGTTCTGTATGGATTTTCAAGATCACTGTATTTGTTTTCTTTATAGTCCATCTTTCTCATAGGCACTCAAGGCGAATTACACACAGTGAGCCAGTACAATCACAAAAAATGGGACAATAACCTTTATTGGCATTACAAATGGGACGAATGCATTAGAAGATTAGAAATCTTGAACTACCAAAAAGAAATGAAGCACAGCATAAATAGTCACATGATTCACACAACACATTAACAGAATAGAAATGACATAGTACAATAAACTATACAGAGGTATAGACAACAGCCCCTAATCAGTTATCTCAGCATGTTTGTAAAAACCATTTTGTGCAGTGCAAACCTACTACCTGTGCAGAAAAGCCCTCTTGAATAGTTCAGTTTTGCATAGTTTGCGGAAGGCCACAAAGTAGGAGCCACAACAGAGAAAGCACGGGTATGGACAGTTGACACTCTAGTCTTCCTGTTTTGGAAGTGCTGAAATGTGATCCTGAAAATAAAATCACCTTATAATCAGTGTTCCCTCTAAGCTGAGTTAGTGTGAGCTAGCTCACACTAACTCAGCTTAGAGGGAACATTGCTTATAATATCTATTATAAATATGAGCTTGTCGGGGTGCTTAAAAGAGATAAAGGGTAATTTCAGAGGTGGCTTTACTTTTCAAGATCTCTTCACTTTCTGATCACTCTAAACCCTTTTAAATGCTTTTCCAAATGTACACTGACAACAACAAGACCTGAAAAGTGCTTAACTTCCTCTTGATTGTGCTCTTACTTAATCTCTTGACCCGTTTTTTTTGTATGAGACTTTGACATAACATTAATTCAAGTGTTTGATCAAATAAGCTGAATCTCTTTTTTTCATTTCATAAATTTAAGATTCACTATTTTATTTTGCACCTTCTATGGCATTATGAACATTCTTAATTTTATGGAGGAGGAATCACATATTTAGTTCAAGATATTGGTAATTAATCTTCTATTACATTCAGTTTTCATACAACCTACATAAAATCCTTCCTAAATCTATCCTTTCCACATGAGGTGTTTATGAAAGGTTTTTTCATACTTACAACAGCTCTGTATTGCAATTATCCCCAAAATGCTGTTAAAGGAATTGTGGGAGGTCAACCTAATGAGCTCCTTGAAGAAGATCCCTCTATATTAGTGATCTTCAGCCCACAGATCAGGATCCTCAGGTGAGTCACTGAGCCCCACCTGCTGGTTCCCAAGCCCCTCTAAAGTTGCTATTTATTTTTGCTGTTTCTTTGGAAGAACCTGGTATTCATGAGAATGCAAAAACAGAAAGGGTGCCATGCCTCTTGTCTCTCTTTGCACACCATTCTAGAGGAGCATTACAATAGCAAGGTGGGGACACTCGGTGTTGACCTCCGCAAGCAGCTTCAAAACCTCTCCCTTGCCTTGAGCTCCCCTTGGAACCTCTTCCTTGGTCAATCTCTTTCTCCCCTCACCTGGCATAGCCTTAATGCCCCCAAATTCCCTCTGGCTGATTCTTAGATGTTCTGTACATTCTTGCTGAATGCCCCCTCCTCCAACAGTAACTCTGTTTTCTCCTTTTCCTGTCTCAGTTTTTGGATGTCACATCACTGTGAGGCTATGTGACTCCCTGCCACATGTTTTCAGCTCAAAGGATCCCATACTGCCACTGAGGATTAAAGATGTGTCCTGAGTCTGGAAAGGCTGAAGACCACTTTCTCTTACTGATCACAATCTTACCCATATCTTGTTGTAGCTAGCAAACAGCTGTTCTTGTTTGACATATACAAGTGGGGGATCTGCAAGGACTTGCATGGGGCATCTCATTTTCCTCGTCCTCATTATTTTCTCTTTCCATTCCCTGAAAGCCCTCATATCCTCTCTTCTTTCCCTGCTTTCTCCCTTTGCCTTTTATTGATTGAAACCAAGGTTTAAAGGCTGGCAATACTATGTGGAGGCCTAGCAACGGCCACTGAGGGCATTCATTTCTTAAAGCTACAGGTGCTGCGTCTATCATTGATGGGAGGCTGGAATTCACACCCTCTGGTTAGGTAGCAATCCTGAACACCAACTCCTAATTTCAGCTATATTTTCTATCCATTGAAAAACACCCATGGTTTAAAAAAATATTATGCAATTGAACTTTAAAAAAAGATCTGTAAATGGAAGGGAACAGACATCTTATTTCTGGTTCATAGATGTTTCCCACAAAGTCCATGTGGATGTAGTATTTTTCATGTACATGATTCCATGGGGATTCTTCTGAGGAAGAAAAATGTAAAGTCAGATCCAGCCCTTTGTACTTATTGATCTGCAAGATGTATACATAAGTTATGAGGGATTTATGTGAGGAGAGCTCCTGGTCAGATACTTGCTCATAAATGCTGGCAGCCTAAAACATCATTTTCCAATCTCAGAAAAATTTAAAGAGCTAAGTCCATTGTGTCCAGAATCAAACTTTCATCAGAAGTTCTGCAGAAATATACATATTTAAAAGTATGATGATCTGTTCTGCACGTAGGGCTGCCTCATACTGAGTCAATTGGTCTATAGACTTCCGGTTGATGGCGGCGTGCTAGCAGTCGCACCTCCCGGGGGTGAGGCTGCGCTCCGGCCGAAGAAGGGGGTGCGCAGGTTCGCAACCCCCCCGGGTCCCGGCGAAGGGACCCTGGCCAGGGAACTCTCAAGAGGTTGCCTCTTCAAGGGCAGAATGCCTGAGAATTGAGGCACCTCTTCGTTCCGACGGTTCTCTGTGCCGAGAGACTCAATGGGCTTAGCGACGCTGACCGGGCCGAGCGAAGGAGATCATGTGGCAGAAAAGAAATGAAAGCGAGGTCGAATGACTGATTATGAACATGAGTCAGTTTCATAGCGTTTAAAGAGGAAAAGTAGCTCCCTACCCTACTCTACTGAACGGGAAAAAAGCAAGCAGGAGAGGGACGCCTCCCATCCGCATGAATTTTCGAGCGATTATGGGGGGGAACGGAAGAAAATGCAATAGGAAGTACTTACCCAAGCGAGGCCAAGCAGTCAAGAACACATTCAGAGACTTTAAAAATTTTTGCGAAAGTAAACAAACGAAAAAAGATGGCGGGGAAGAGGGACAAAGAAAGACTTTTGAAAACCAGAAGGTCATATTTAGTAATGAGTCCAAATTCTTCTCAGAATTCACTCTTCAGACCAAGGTTGTCTGCACTGTGGAATGGAGATGCATACGTATTGGCTGGATCCAGCCAGCTCTATCATTCAGTCTCATCCAATTCTGTTCTTCACTACAGCTCAAATCGCACATGGCTTCTCTCCATACAGCTCCCGTGACCCCCCAAGCACAGCCTTTTGGGGTGGCTCCTTTTACAATCACAGAAAATGTTGGCTCCAGCACATTACCCCCCCTTTCATTGATATGTACCAAATATTTGGGGAAAGAGGGTGAGATAATACACCAGCTATACATTTGGATACTATTATCATTATAGGAGTGTGGGTTGCAGTTTGCAAATAGCTATAAATATTTGTTAAAATGTGTTGAAGTGGCCAGTATATCAACAACAACAAAAAAGTTGTGTAAGGGCACACTTGATGCACCAGAGCACAGAACAAGTGTGAATGGAATGTGAGACATTTGTTCAACAGTGGTGATGGAAAGTGCCATCAAGTCACAGCCAACTTACAGTGACCCAATAGGATTTTCAAGGCAAGAGAAGGACAGAGGTGGTTTGCTATGACCTGCCTTTGTGTAGTGACCCTGGATTCCTGAGTGGTCTCCCATCAAAATACTAACCAGGGCCAACCCTGCTTAGCTGATGAGATCAGGCTAGCTTGGTCTATCCAGGCCAGGGCTTGTTGAACTGGAAATTATCTTCAGTGGAAATGACCACTGTTAAGAACCACGGGAAAGATGGGGCAGCAGCCCCGAAAAGTCCCTACAAGTTGCAGAAGAGAGGGGAAAAGAAGAAGTAAAGGTTTTTGGGGATGATTACTTAGACAGTTAACAGGTACTGTTACTAGACAGTTAAATGTAAACTCTAAGGGTAAAAGGTTTTAAATGTTTGACTCAGTTTATAAAAGGAACAATGATGAGAAGACTTGATGTATCAAAGCTAGTTGAAGGATCTCCTTTCTTAGGGTTTTAGATAGTAGTGGGTACTTTACTTTCTCCCGTATGTGTAGTATCCCCCCCCCTTTTCTGTTGTAGTTTTTTGTAGTTATAAAAAAATCAATAAAAAATCCCCTCCGGGGGCTTAAAAAAAAAGACTATTGGTCTATAAATACCAGTACTGTCTATTTAGACAATAGCAGCAGCACGGCACAAGGGTCTTCACTGCATGTCTGAAGGTAAGCGGTGTATAGGCATGAAAATATTTTAAACCAATATGTTCATTTTAAAAGGCATCCTGTTAAACAGAACTTCTGCCTGAAATGCTGAGACCTACTATTAGAGTTATGCATTCTCTTAATCCCTGATATATTGGCTCTTTTGTTGTTGTTCAGTCGCACAGTCGAGTCCGACTCTTTGCGACCCCATGGACCAGCTCCCGCCAGGCCCTCCTGTCTTCCGCCGTCCTCTGAAGTTGGCTCAATTTCATGTTCGTTGCATCGATGACACTGTCTAACCATCTCATCCTTTGCCGTCCCCATCTTCTTTGACCTTCAATCTTTCCCAGCATCAGGGTCTTCTCCAGTGAGTGCTCCCTTCTCATTTGGTGGCCAAAGTATTTGAGCTTCAGTTTCATTATCTGGCCTTCCAGGGAACAGTCAGGGTTGATTTCTTTTAGGATTTACTGATTTGATCTTCTTGCAGTCCAAGGGACTCTCAAGAGTCTTCTCCAGCACCATAGTTCAAAAGAATCTATTCTTTGGCGCTTGGCCTTCCTTATAGTCCAACTCTCGCAGCCATACATGACTACTGGGAATACCATTGCTTTGACCATGCGGACTTTTGTTGGCAGGGTGATGTCTCTACTTTTTATCATGCTGTTTAGGTTCGCCATCGCTTTCCTCCCAAGGAGCAGGCGTCTTTTAATTTCATGGCTGCTGTCACAGTCTGTGGTGATCTGGGATCCCAGGAACGTGAAGTCTGTCACTACTTCCACGACTTCCCCTTCTATTTGCCAAGGAGTGATGGGGCTGGATGCCATGATCTTAGTTTTTTTTATGTTGAGCTTCAAGCCCACTTTTGCGCTCTCCT
>NW_015175367.1:398056-398194 GCF_001447785.1 Gekko japonicus
GATCTTGGAGTTGTAGTAGATAACTCACTGAAAATGTCGAGACAGTGTGTGACTGCAATAAAGAAGGCCAATGCTATGCTGGGGATTATTAGGAAGGGTATTGAAAACAGATCAGCCAATATCATAATGCCCCTATAT
>NW_015175367.1:398504-407342 GCF_001447785.1 Gekko japonicus
GGGTTAGAACGGATAAAAGGAAGTACTTCTTCACCCAGAGTGTGATTAACACATGGAATTCACTGCCACAGGAGGTGGTGGTGGCCAATGTTCCCTCTAAGCTGTAGAGTCCTGTGAGCAGAAATTCTACTTTGTGAGCTACTGGAATTAAAGTTGTGAGCAGGTAGTTTGGCTGCTGCATAAAATTAGTTTGCTCTGGAGCCATCCTTCCTGAGCTTAGACAAAAACGTGTGAGATGGAGGCTAAAAAACTGTGAGCTAGCTCACACTAACTCAGCTTAGAGGGAACACTGGTGGTGGCTACAAGCATGGACGGCTTCGAAAGGGAATTAGATAAGCATATGGAGCAGAGGTCCATCAGTGGCTATTAGCCACAAGATATAGATAGGGGCTCTGGGGCAAGTGATGCTCTGTCTTCTTGGTGCTAGGGGGGGGGTCAACAGTGGGAGGGCTTCTAATGTCCTGGCCCCACTGGTGGACCTCCTGATGGCACTGGTATTTCTGGCCACTGTGTGACACAGAGTGTTGGACTGGATGGGCCTTTGGCCTGATCCAACATTGGCGTCTCTTATGTTCATATGTTCTCCCTGCAGCAACCATTTTGCGGATGGCTATTCCTCCTGTGTTAGCTGTTTTACAGGTATGCCCATCATTGTGTATCACATTTCCAAAGGTACCTGCAGGCTCAAGATCTTTGAAAGGAGATGAGAATCATAATTGAGAGGTTTTTCAAAATCTTTGAGGACACCTAGATGCCTAATTATACCCTTTATAAATTAATGTTTTTTATCTCAGAAACATCATTAATCTATGTATCTAATAGCGAAGGTGTCCCCTGCGTGAGGATGTCTAAATCCGCACATCGGGGGCACCTGGAGGGCAGGGAGATTTTCCTGCACCTCTGGGGCGATCCTGCAAACTGTAAAAAACTATAGGGGGGATACTGAAATCCCCCGAAAAGTAAAAGAGCGTCCCCTGCGCATGTGCAGGGAACACTCTTGGAATGGCTTTGGTGACGGTGGTGGGAGGGGTGGTGGTGGGAGAAGGTTTGGCTTACCAGCGAGGCCTCGCCGCCGCTGCCAGCGGGGGAGGAAGGAGAAAGTTGGGCGGGCTGACGAGGCCTCGCCAGCAGGTGGAAGGAGGGAGGGAAGGAGAAATTTCAGCGGGCCAGGAAGGGGGAAAGCTTGGCGGGCCGGCAAAGCCTCGCCAATGCCGCCGGGGGGAGGAGAAAGTCTGGTGGGCCGGCGAGGCCTTGCCGCTGGGGGGGGAAGGAGGGAGGGAAAGAAGGAGAAATTTCAGTGGGCCAGCGAGGCCTTGCCGCCGCTGCTGAGGGGAAAAGGGGGAAACCTCGGCGGGCCGGAGAAGCACCGCCGCTGCCGGGGGGGGAGTTTGGCAGGCCAGCGAGGCGCCACCACCGCTGCTAGGAGAGGGAGAAGCTTGGTGGGCCGAGGTCAGGCCTCGCCATGGGTGCCGGGGATAGGGGGGGACAGGGGAGAAGGCTCACCTGCAGCGGCTTCTCCCGTGGAGCATCTCCCCTCCCCCGTGAGTATTGCGGGTCTCCCTTCTTGTATAATCTAATTCTCAACTTGGCCAAATTTGTGCATTCTTAAATCCAAAGATTTAAATCATGAACAGAGAAGACAGAGCTTTCTGCAAAGCAGAGAAAAGCCCCAGCTTTGCAGAAAAACTGGAAACATTAAAAAAACTCAGAACTCCTCAAAATAATATAAGCAGTGCTTGTAGCTTTAAAAACACCCCCCCCCAGTTGCAGTTGGTAGGCAACCACAATAGTATGACTAAGCCTTGGTTTCTGCCAGTAAAAGGGAAGGTCCTTTCCTGGGTTGTTTTGGCCC
The DNA here is from genome assembly GCF_001447785.1 of Gekko japonicus. Classification (NCBI taxonomy): domain Eukaryota; kingdom Metazoa; phylum Chordata; class Lepidosauria; order Squamata; family Gekkonidae; genus Gekko; species Gekko japonicus. The sequence continues at coordinate 400,357 of NW_015175367.1, forward strand.
TTCAGGGAGAACTCACTGGGGTCAGGCCTAGAAGCAAGTACCAGATGACTTGATATTATATTACTTGTGTGACTCCCCAGGTCCAGCCTCTTGTTACCATTTATAGAAGCCACTCCTCCAAAGACAGTGTGGTGTAGGGGTTAGAGTTTCAGACTAGGATGCAGGACACCAGGTTTGAATCCCCACTCTGCCATGGTGCTCACTGGGTGACTGTGCGTCAGTCATACCATCTCTGCCTAACCAAACTCACAGTGTAGTTATGAGGATAAAATAGAGGAGAGGAAAGTGATGTAAGCTGCTTTAAAGATAAAGGTTTCCCTTGCTCGAAAGCTAGTCGAATCCAACTCTAGGGGCGGTGATCATCTCCGTTTCCAAGCCGAAGAGCCAGTGCTGTCCAAAGATGTTTCCATGGTCATGTGGGCTGACATGACTAAATGCCAAGGCACATGGAACACTGTTACCTTCCCACCTAAACAGTACCTATTTATCTACTTGGAATTTCTTGCTTTCGAACTGCCAGGTTGGCAGGAGCTGGGGTCAGAGACGGGAGCTCACTCTGCCACATAGCACTAGGGTCTCGAACTGCCAAGCTACAGATGTTCCAGTCTGCAGCTTCAGCATCTTAACCTCTGAGCCACTGCGGCCCCTAAGTTGCTTTAGGTCCCCATTATGGAGAAAGGCAAGGTATACAAGAAGCAAACAAATCTCCCTTATAAATAAAAGCCGAATGGTGGTGGCACTTCTCTAGAACATTCCACATGCTCCAAAATCAGTTCGTTCTCTGATCTGTCATTCAGAGGGTCTCCCTATCCACTGGCTACTTTGCCTGAGTCCTGCCTCCAACATTCTAAACATTTTGCTGTTCCTCTCCCCCCCATAGCCAGTCAGAACACAGAGGTTATTTGCATATGCAGCCTCATTGCCCTTTGCCTCGGAACACAGAGGTCATTTGCATATGCAACTTGATTGGCTTTTGCCTCTAACATTCTAAACAGTTTGCTCTTCTGAGGTAAAATGTGTCCAGGTGAGGGCTGGAGATCACTCAGAATTACAACTGCTTTCCAGATGGCAGAGATCAGTTCCCCTGGAGAAAATGGTGGGCTCTGTATCCTTATATGCTGCTGAGGTGGCCCCCCATATGACAGCCAATGTGACGTAGCTGTCAGGGCTTCAGAGCACGGGAGAGGCTGCAGGTGTGTGGGGGGTGGAAAGCTGAAGAGTGAGGGGGAAATAAAGGTAGGTTGATGATTGGCTGGGAAGGAGATAGGGTTGCCAACTCCAGGTGGGAAATTCCTGGAGATATAAGGGATGGAGCCCGGAGAGGGTGAGGTTTCAGGAGGCGTGGGACCTCGGACAGGTACAAAGCCATAGATTTCACCCTCCAAGCCAACCATTCCCTTCTGGGGAACCATCGTTGCCAATCTCCAAGTGAGGGCTGGAGCTCACTCAAAATTACAACTGTTCTTTAGGTAGCAGAGATCAGTTCCTCTGGAGAAAATGGTGGACACAGTGTCATTATACCCTGCTGAGGTCGCCACAGAAGAAGAAGAAGTTGGATTTAGAACCCGCCCTTCACTTGGAGTCGCAGAGCTGTTTACAAACTCCTTTCCCTTCCCCTCCCTACAACAGACACCCTGTGAGGTAGGTGGGGCTGAGAGAGCTCTTGACAGAAACTGCTCTTTTCTCAAGAACAGCTCTTATCAGAAGTACGGCTTGCCCAAGGTCATCCAGCCAGGTGCAAGTGGAGGAGTGGGGAATCAAACCCGGTTCTCCCAGATTACAATCCGTGTACTTAACCTCTACACCAAACAGCAAATTGACACTGAGTTTCCACAACGGGCCTTTTTCCTAGTAATAAATATAGCAGATAAAAGGTAGGTAAGTTGGTGGGTGGTTGCGTGGGAAGGAGAAAGGGAAGCAGGGAAAGGAGGCTGCCAGCAGGAGCAAAAAGGAAATAGTGTGGGGAAGGGATATGTGGTGGAAAGTGAGGTGCCTGCTTGCATGTCCTTGTGTGGGTTCCTCAGCATGCAACTGGGCATGGCAGAGGCTGGTGGTCAGAACCATGCAGAATTTTCCCAGAGAGAGGCTGTCAGAGGGAGGGAAGGATGAAAAGCTGAAGACAGTGGGGCAGATACAGGTAGGCAGGCTGGCAGGTAGGAAAGAGAATGAAGCAGGAAAAGGAATGAGGCTCTGGGGGCTTTCAGAGTAGAGAAGGAGAAAATAGTGAGGGTGGGGAGGAAAAGGAGATACCTCCACAAGTCACTGCTGGTCCCTTGCCTGTGATATCTAATTATTATGAAGGGTCAAATTAAGTGTGAAAATATTTCTGAAGAAACTGAGGAAAAAAATCAAGCTTTAGGAAATAAAACAGAATGGAGCACATAACAAAGGCACAGACTCAGGGATCAGACCCTATGTAAACCAAGATACAACCTCTGTCCCAATGTCCATTCATACAATACTATTATGGAACCTAACACCACCAGCCATACCAGCAAAACCTCATCCACTTCCATTTAATATATGCTATCATGTGTCTGTAATGCTCTTTGGCTCTACATAGGACAAACAGTTGAGTCACTATGCAAAAGAATAAATGAGCACACACTGACATAAAAATAGCAATATTTAGAAACTAGTGGGGAAACATTTCAGTCTCCCACTACACTTTTGCTGAAGTAAAAGTCTATGTTCTCTTACAATAAATTTCAGGAAGATATTCCAATATGAACCTGCTGTACTCAAATCCCTCGAGAACTTTGACAGCATCTTTCAAGTACTTAACAAGCATCTGTGAATCCTTAGCCATTAGAGGTATTAACCAGCTTATCAAACTAAGAAACCACATTATCAACAGTTATAGCTGTTGTGAATGGTCTCTGTACTTTTCTTCATTACACTTACCTATGTCATTTGTATGCTGATTTTATTTATTAATTTATATTCCGCTTCGTCTCCCTCAAACGGGACTCAGAATGGCTAACAGCATTTAAAATATACCAATAAAAACAATACAAAGATACAATAATAATCTTCAAAATATAAAATGGTTAAAAATCTGTCCCCATTAAAATCTATCCTGTTATCAAGCAGGGTAGGATGTGTGGGTGGTGAAGACACAGCTGAAGTATACCAGCTGCCTGGTGGATCACAATTACCCAAAGGAGTGACTGAAAAAGAGCAGCCTTGCAAGCCCTGCAGAACTTAGGGAGGTCCTGCTGCCCACAACACACACACCTCTTTGGTTTCGGGCAGCTGGTTCCACCAGACAGGGGCCACTATTAAGAAGGCCCTCACCCTTGTTGACACAAGGCAGGCAGTTTGTGGATTTTCTCTCTTCAGGAACCCAAAACGGCTCACAGAAAACAAGATAAATTAACAGAAACAACCAACAACAACAACACATAATGGTGCTGGAAAGTGCAATCAAGTTGCAGCTGACTTATGGTGACTCCACAGGGTTTTCATGGTAAGAGACACCTAGAGGTGGCTTGCCACTGCCTGCCTCTGCCTAGTGACCCTGGACTTCCTTGGTGGTCTCCCATAAATGGACTAACCTTTGCTTAGCTGTAGAGATCTGACGAGATCAGGCTAGCTTAGGCCACTGAGGTCATCTAACAAATAATAAGGTAAGGTAAAGTGCGCCACTGAGTCACAACCAACTCATGGAGATCCCATGAAGTTTCACCTCATGGGGTTTCAAGGCAAGAAGTGAGCAGATGTGGTTTGTTGTTGACTTAGCAGCCCCAGTCTTTCTTGGTGGTCTCTCATGCAAACACTGACTCTGCTTAGCTTCTGACCTTTGAGCAAATCACAACAAATAATATAATAAAACAAACAAAGCACACACAAAGGTAAAGGTTCCCTTGCTCGAAAGCCAGTCGAATCCGACTCTAGGGTTGCGGTGCTCATCTCCGTTTCAAAGTGAAGAGCCAGCGTTGTCCGAAGACGTTTCCATGGTCATGTGGCCGGCGTGACTAAACACCAAGGTGCACGGAATGCTGTTACCTTCCCACCGAAGTGGTACCTATTTATCTACTTGCAATTTCTTGCTTTCGAACTGCTAGGTTGGCAGGAGCTGGAACGAGAGACGGGAGCTCACTCCGTCATGCAGCAACTCGGATCTCAAACTGCTGAACTACCGGCCTTCCACAGCCTGCAGTTCAGCTTCTTAACCACTTGAGCCACTGCTCAACACTGATACTTTTTTCTCTTACTGCTATTTTGTTATGTCTACAAGTGAAGCTCCCACAAGGACTCATTTCCTCATGTCATGGGGTGGAGTCCTTGCTAGTTAGTTGTGTTTGTTCAATAAAATTGTAGACCCCCCCCCCCGTCCTGAAACCAGTTGCTCCCATCCCTGTATCCCTGTATGTTGTTTTGAACACACCAATCTTTGCTATGGGAACCTAAGAACAGGAACCCGAGTGAGTGCCCTATTCCTGAAAATAAGCCCCAGATTTGCAGAAAAATCTGAAAATTAAAAAAGTATACATTGGGGAGTTAACCCCCCAAAATAAAAGTAGCAGTGCCTTCAGTTTTTTTAAAAAAACAACTGCCTGCTCAGTGGCCACTGTGGGTGGTTACTAGATAATCACAAGAGTACTGCTAGTCTTCAGTTCTTGGTTTCTGAGAGTAAAAAGCAGGGAGAGGGACCAGGGCTCTTTCTTGGGCTGTTCTGGCCTTTGAAGGAGGACTCATCAGGGTCAGAACTGGCAGCAGCCACCAGGTAACTGATTACCATGTGATTTGCATGACTCACCCAGCACTGGCTGCTTGCTACTGCTCAACAGTAGCAGCCTCACAAATACTACTGCAATGTAGTGGTTAGCATTTCAGACTAGGATCTGACACAGGCTGGAATCCTCTCTCTATGGTGGAAACTCACTGGGTAACTTTGGGCCAGTCACACAGTGTAAGCCTAACCTACCTCACAGGGTTATGAGAATAAAATGGAGGAGAGAAGAATGATGTAGGCTGCTTTGGGTCCTCATCTGGGGAAAAGGTATAAATGAATAATGAATATTACTGAATATTGGGGGTAGATAAAAGGTAGGTAGGTAGATGGGACAGAGAGAAGGAAGTGGGGAAAGGTGAGGTTATGGGGGTTGCCAGGAGGAGGGGGATAGGAAAACATGTGGGAAGGGCAGATACATGGGAAGTGAGGTGGCTCCCACAATCCCTTGCAAGTTTCTCACTGTATGACCTGGCTATAATTAACTTGAATAGATGTTGCAATGGGAAGGGAAAGGTGAAGATGGGGGGGGCTAAATAAAGGTGGGTTGACTGGTGGGTGGGAAGGAACAAAAAAAAGCAGAGAAAGGGGAGAAGGGGGATTTCAGAGAAGAAAAAGAAGAAATAGTGGGGGAGAGAAAATGACCCCCTCCCAAGTACTTGCAGGTCTCCTGCTTGTTCCACGTAGTTTGTATTTAGATTCTTGTCTGCATCTTTATGATTTGCATGGTGGCCTAGACAGTGGGTTAGCTTGTTACCTAGTAGTTCCCTATCTTTTAAGGGTTATAAATTAATACACAAATAAAATAAAATAAAATCACATATAGTAGTCTGCATCATGTCATAGGGCCAGATCTTGTCAGATCATACAAACTAAAAAATATATCCTTTCGCCAAGACTTGACAGGTAAAAAAGGGAAAATATCTGTGATTGTGTCATTTGACAATCAATCCAGGAATTTAGCCAGTGCACAAGGTTCCCATATGAATAAACTATTTCACTTATATTATGGACATACTATGCCATTTTAGATGCTTTCTGTCATCAGAAATGGATTTCTACAATACCAGTCTGATTAAATGGGAGATAGAAACCTTTCCATAACTCACTTTGGGACCAGAGAAACTTTGCCCAGGTTTGATGCACAACATGGAGGATCTTACTACGCAGCATGAAAATTTTGGCATACAAAATGGAGACAGCATTTTGGCCACAATTAAAGATTTGGTGGTGGTGGTGGCTCCTACCCAATGCTACTTTAAACTTACAAATTTAAGCTACAGAGCATTCATCACTGATTTACATATTTTAAGTCTTACTACAAGGAGATATTTCTATTTAGAAAATTAATGCATAGTAACAGTACAAACTAGTTAGTCACCACCTCTATGCATATTTTTTCATGGATTTTAACGTAAACTGCTTAGGGAACCAATCTTGGATGAAAAGCAGGGTATAAACAACCATGTTATTGAGAAAAAAAATCACAAACATTGATTTGTGTAATGATAAAAACTGTATGTGAAAAGGACACTTCTAAAATTTTAGTATAAACCCATTTTCTGACTTTTTTGCTCAGGTGCTGAACATACTGGAGTAATTCCAGGCTGCTGGGTTCTTCAGAAGCTGCATCTATCATACACGTGCTTGCCGTAGGCCTGAGTTAGGGGAGGGTACAGGATATTTTGGCTGTATGAAAGAGGGTTGTGTCTAATCTAAGTGACATAAGTAAACAGCATGTGAGACTGGGGTAGACTTCTGCTTGTATCTCTTACAGAAGGCTTATAAAACATGGTTTGCTTGTATGAAAGAAACTGAGCACCTAGAATGTTTAGTGAGACTTATTTTTTTAGATCTGAAGAAAATATCATTCCCCCCAGCCAGATGCTCAGTGCCTCATGACCTATGCCGGACTGTGTTCTTCCTAGACCATCAGCCTGAAGTATAGGCTCCACACACTGGTTATTTCTTCTTACGGATCTTGAATAAAGAAACTGCATCCTTTGTATTATTTCTATTGGATCAGCACTACTCCCTCATAACTCTTTGCTGGAATAAACCGTTAGAGACTTGAGAGTTCATTTATTTAGCTTTCACAACCTTAGCCAGGCTGAGAAATAGAAGTCTTGCTGTAATTTCTTTCTTTCTTTTTTTAAAGCCCCCGGAGGGGATTTTTTTTTAATATATATAATACTACATAAACTACCAAGAAAAAATGGGGATAGGGGGACTACAATTAAGGGAGAAAGAA
>NW_015175367.1:408238-461620 GCF_001447785.1 Gekko japonicus
TATATATATATATGGTATCAGATTGATCTAATTTCTGTGCACTGAGGACAATTAAGTCCTAGGTTACAAACTGAACTCTCCAATGCAAGAACAAGATGCATTTCTTCCTTTAGGAGGTGCGATTGTCAGAAGAAAATAAAAAAGTTTCAGTTTTGTTTTTGCATGTGGGTGGGTATTCTGTTTGTAATAATTGTTTGGATACACTATATTTTTAATATGCTAGTTGTGATAATTTCATGCCAAGTAAAAATGTCCATAGTCATATTTTATGTTCCTAAAGTAACAGAATGACTTTCAATCTAGAAAAGACAAAAGAAATGCTAATGTAGCATTTTTTCAAATTTTCCGAAAATTTCCATTTCCCCCGAAAAAAACGGAAAAAAACGGGTTTTTTTCCGAGCTTCAAAATTTCCGGAAATTTTACATCTCTACCCACAACAGGCTTACACGCTTGCAAATAAAGTATTTCAGAAGTATCCATTTACAACTCTCTTTCTCCCCCTCCCCTCTTCCATTTATGTAAACGCTTCAAAGAGGCACCCCCTCTTTCGGGGGGGATTTTGCTTCATGTATCTGTTTACAATTGTTTCTCTCCCCCTCCTCCTCCTTGTTTATGCAAATGCATTGAGAGGCGTCCCTCTCTCAGCATGCTATCGGTCAGAAAGTTTTTCCTTTGAGGGGGAGGGGATTTTCTCTTCTGAAGACAAATCGCTCATTTTCACTCACAGTTCGCTCTTTAACTCACAGTTCATTGTTGGTCTTATCTTGACCTCACTCTTAATCGCTCCTCCGCTAGATCTCCTGTGCTTGATCGGGTCGACACAGCTTGTGGCCTCGCTAAGAGGACACAGTCAGCGAGAGGGACCGTCAGGGTGGAGGGGAGCCTCCATTCCCTTGCCGTTAGCAGGAAAAGAGGCTCACCCTCAAAGCCCTATGGCTCGGAAGTTCTCCCTGAACTCCCATGGAAGCACAGAGCCAGCTGCGCCTCTCCCCCTTGCTGCTGTGCGGTATGCCTCCCCAGAGAGCTGGGAAAGGCATCCGCCATCGTTGTGTCATTGACCCCGCCTCGTCTTGCTGTCATTTATAAGCCTTGTTCTCCCATGGAAAAATACATGGTGTTATCTCCAGGCCATCAAACCAACCTTCAACAATACAGTTTTAAAAGTACCTAAGTCAAAATACACACACATACATACCACCTCTCTCTTTCTCTCTCTCTCTCTCACACACACACAACTCCTGTTCACAAATTAGTGAACAAATGTACAATCTGTGTACAGTGTACGCTTGATTTTTTAAAAATATGTGCATTGAGTAATTCTCATGTTACATTCAATACATATAATAGCTAAACATGAATTACAAACTCCACATTTTCCAAAAGTCCTGGCTTCAGTTGCAAAGTGAACATGCATTGCCTTTTTCTTGCAAACAGTTGTATATATTTACATACAGGATATATGTGTGTTCACTGTAACATGCAAACTGGACTACAGAGTATAAGAATAACTTTTCTAGCAAGTTATAGCGCAGCAAATAAGCATGCAGTTTTGGAAAGACCAAGAATGCATTCCTTTAGCTGGAAAACATACATGCAGCCATCTCTGAGCAGACAACGCAACTCTAATAATCAAAATGCAGCAATTAGCTATAGGCAGAAGCAGGATTCAGAGGTGCAACCAGGAAATAATGAAGTGCAACTGTGATCCCAAGGTTAACCGTGAAGTTTCAATGAGTACTGCTGAATGCTGCACCATCCCTGATGTTTGCTATGGTCTTTCTTGCATGTAGTGTTCCCACCTTTCAAGCCTTTCCTGTATTGGTTGTGGAAGTCTTTGGGGGAGAGAGAAAGCAGAAGAGATACTGCAGGATTCTGTGTACAGTTTGTAATGACCAGAACTGGTCTGGTCACGTAGTTCCCAAATACAAGATTGTGGCCCAACAGTACAATCACATTCCTGCAGAAATCAGTACCAAAATTGCAGTCATAATGCAGCAGATAGGCAGCCAAATTCATTTATTTCACATGGTATGAATTCTTGATGGTCTGTCTTATACAATACAAAAAACAACCCCCTCAAATATTCACCATATGCTGTGATGTGTAAAAAATGAAGACAGTAATTTTGACATGTACTATATACATATTAATTTAGAAACATATAAATATATAAACATATAAAATTTATATTGTTACATTATAAAAAAGCAGCAGATGTTTCAAATTAAGACACAATCCTGCTTAGAAATGCATGTAATTGATCAAAAATACAATCAGTACATATTTAAAGGGCAACCACAAAATTAAATGTTAAATTATATATGGATATTATAATATGTACTGCTTGTAATGCAGTAGATATTTAACAGATTGCCAGATTCACAGCATAACACAGATTAAGGTCTGAGGTATGTGTGGACCACTGTATAGATATTAAAGGCGTTTACATATCTGTAAGGGCACCTTGATATCTCTCCCTTTATGCATACCTATTTATTATACAATATACAACCTTGCTGATGATTTGTAAATACAATGACAAGAAAGCTGCTGGGAAAAGTGCAAAAAGCCATACAGCATCCACAAAAAGCACAAAACTACTGTTTTTATTACTGGTTTCCAAGTTCAATTCACGATATTGACAGTCACCTACAAAGCCCTTCCTGGCCTAGGACTCATATATCTCAAGGACTGGTTTTCTTGAGAGCTGAATTCATTTGTTCAAAATCTATTGAAGATGCCACTCTGCAAATGGGTAAAATCAGAAGATGCCCATATCTGAGCATTCTTTGTTGTGGTTCCCACTTTGTGAAATGGCCACCCAGAGATCAGGAAAGGTTCCCACCCTTCTGTCTTTCCACAGAATGTGTAAAACCGATTTGTTCAGGAAGGCATTTTTATAAAGGGAATAGGGCTGTAGCAAAACAGAATTTTTAAAGACGGTGCTTTTACAAAGGGCTGTATCTTACGGCACCATTTATTGTATGCATTTGTTTTCACTGCATTGTTTTCTAATGTCTCAAATCCAATTTTTGCATTTGTTATGTTGTGTCTTATACTGTTTTTATTTCATCGTTTTCTAAATTTGCATTACAGTGTTATTACAATGTTTACTACAAGAAAAGACCAAAAAAAATGACAACAAAACACCACTGGTGGTCACATATAGCTCACAACTCAAGCCAGTCCAACCAACAACCCATGCTGGTCACAATTTCCTCACACGGGCACTGGGGGGCTGACCTGTTCTTGCTTACAGACAGCCTGGTAACTTTAAAAAACTTCTCCAACGCAGTGGTAAATTGCTTAACAGTAACATAGATTCTGGTACCAAGGTCTGCAACAAACCAAGATGCCAACTTTGCTCTCATATAGATCTTAGCAGCACTATCTCTGGACCCAGCAACATCAGCCATACCATCTCAAGTTCATACTCCTGCTCATCCTCTAATGTGATTTATGCCATCACAGGTCAATAATGCCCTTCCACCCTCTACATTGGGCAAACAGGCCAGTCCCTATGACAAATAATAAATGGATATAAGTCTGACATTAGAAACCACTTGTCATGCCCTGGCTTGTCGGGGGTTGGCTGCTCCCTGCTGGCCATTGCCGAAGATCCCCTCCGTCAATCCAGATACGGGATGCCAGTCAGTCTCGGCCTCTGGGAGCCGAGGAGAAGTCTTTAGGCGAACCGGGAGGAGCAGCCTCAGTAGACGGGGTGAGAAGAGCACGCTTGCCCGCCACTCTTACCCGTCCCTGGGTCACTGGCTTCAGTACCGACGCATCAGTATCTAGGGGATTCCTGCTCTCTTGCCACGCTCTCCTTCCCCAGCCAGTCCCAGTCCTCCTCCTCGCCCGTCTCCCTGCTTCTCCTTTTATTACCCCCTCGGCTCCCGTGACCTCCCTTGTATCCGGGCCCAGCCCCCTCTGAATAGAACCAAGCCGAGCCGCTTCCGCTTGTCCCGCCCTGTTGAGCATGCCAGCAGCGGCTCGGCTACTCTCTCCAGCCATGTCACTCGAAATAGCTGAGAAGCTAAATGCATTTTTTGCCTCCGTCTTCACTGTGGAAGATGAGAGGTGCTTGCCCACTCCAGAACCGCTGAGTTCGGGAGGGGTGTTGAAAGACCTGAGTCAGATTGAGGTGACGAAAGAGGAGGTCCTAAAACTGATAGACAACTTAAAAACTGATAAATCACCAGGCCCAGATGGCATACATCCGAGAGTTCTGAAAGAACTCAAATGTGAACTTGTGGATCTCCTGACAAAAATATGTAATCTCTCCTTAAAATCAGCCTCCATTCCTGAGGACTGGAAGGTAGCTAATGTCACTCCCATCTTTAAAAAGGGTTCCAGAGGAGATCCGGGAAATTACAGGCCAGTCAGTCTGACGTCGATACCGGGTAAATTGGTGGAAACCATTATTAAGGAAAGAATTAGTAGGCACATAGATGAACAAAACCTATTGAGGCAGACTCAACATGGGTTCTGTAAGGGAAGATCTTGTCTCACTAACCTGTTAATGTTCTTTGAGGGGGTGAACAAACATGTGGACAAGGGGGATCCAATAGATATTGTTTACCTTGACTTCCAGAAAGCTTTTGATAAAGTTCCTCATCAAAGGCTCCTAAGCAAGCTCAAAAATCATGGGATAAAAGGACAAGTCCTTTTATGGATCAAAAACTGGCTAATTAATAGAAAACAGAGAGTGAGTATAAATGGGCAGTTCTCCCAGTGGAGGGGTGTAAGCAGTGGGGTACCACAGGGATCAGTACTTGGTCCACTGCTTTTTAACTTGTTCATTAATGATTTGGAGTTGGGAGTAAGCAGTGAAGTGGCTAAATTTGCGGATGATACGAAGTTGTTCAGGGTGGTGAAAACCAGTGAGGATTGTGAGGCACTCCAAAGGGATCTGTCAAAGATGGGCGAGTGGGCGTCAACATGGCAAATGGGGTTCAATGTGGCCAAGTGCAAGGTGATGCACATTGGAGCCAAAAATCCTAACTATAAATACACGTTGATGGGGTCTGAACTGGCAGAGACAGATCAAGAGAGAGATCTTGGAGTTGTAGTAGATAACTCACTGAAAATGTCGAGACAGTGTGTGACTGCAATAAAGAAGGCCAATGCTATGCTGGGGATTATTAGGAAGGGTATTGTAAACAGATCAGCCAATATCATAATGCCGCTATATAAATCAATGGTGCGACCTCATCTGGAATACTGTGTGCAATTCTGGTCACCACACCTTAAAAAGGATATTATAGCTTTGGAAAAAGTGCAGAAAAGAGCAACTCGAATGATAAAAGGGTTGGAACACTTTCCCTATGAGGAACGGTTAAGGCGCTTAGGGCTCTTTAGCTTGGAGAAACGACGACTGAGGGGTGACATGATTGAGGTTTATAAGATTATGCATGGGAAAGAGCAGGTAGAGAAAGAGGTACTTTTCTCCCTTTCTCACAATACAAGAACCCGTGGGCACTCCATGAAATTGCTGAGCGGTCGGGTTAGAACGGATAAAAGGAAGTACTTCTTCACCCAAAGAGTGATTAACACTTGGAATTCACTGCCACAGGAAGTGGTGGCAGCTACAAGCATGGACGGCTTCAAAAGGGAATTAGATAAGCATATGGAGCAGAGGTCCATCAGTGGCTATTAGCCACAAGGTATAGATAGGGACTCTGGGGCAAGTGATGCTCTGTCATCTTGGTGCTTGGGGGGGGTCAACAGTGGGAGGGCTTCTAATGTCCTGGCCCCACTGGTGGACCTCCTGATGGCACTGGTATTTCTGGCCACTGTGTGATACAGAGTGTTGGACTGGATGGGCCTTTGGCCTGATCCAACATTGGCATCTCTTATGTTCTTATGTTTCCAGCGCTTCTCGCCGTGGTCCCTCCTGGCCAGCCTCCGTCCCGCTGCACCTCCGTCTCGGCTCTCGACCGTCTCAGGGATGACTCTGTCTCGCTGGCCCCACACCCGAGGGATGACTCCTTTTCTCTCCGCCATCCCCGGTTCTCCCATGGCCCGCGTCCCCGAGGTGTCTGCCTGTAAGTCGTGGGGTTGCGGTGGTTCTAGAGGCTCCTCCGCTGTCAGGTCTTGGCCGCTTCCTGTCCTCGCGGCCCAGCCCTACTTGAGTTGGCTCATCTGCGGGGCTGTGGTCGGCATCTGCCGTGGGGGGTTCAAAGGGGGGCGCCTCTGCGTCTGTGGCCATCTCTCGGCTGCCTCCTGACCCACTACATTTAAAAACCAGTGGGAGAACATTTTAACCTTCCAGGACATTCAGTTGCTGACCTAAGAGTAGCAGTTCTCTTATAAAGGAATTTCAAAGGGCGATTAGAAAGAGAGACTGCAACTGATAATGAAGCACAAGACAATGCATCATCCTGAACTGCGATCTGGGTTTCCTGTCTCATTACCAATGCTGATTTCTCCATGCCTACTACCCCTCTGCATATCACACCTAATCCAATCAAGTCTGCTATTGTCATTTGGCATCTGAAATCACTCCACTTGTCAAGATATAAGGACAGATCAACTCACATTCTAGTTGTATCTGAAGAAGTGAACAGTGACTCATAAAAGCTCATGCTCTGCCACAAATTGTGTTAGTCTTGAAGGTGCTACTGGACTCTTGATCTTTTCTACTGCTACAGACTGACTAACACATCTACACATCTTGATCTATGTCATATAGTGTTCCTATTGCATTGCTGAATTTTGTAATCCACCCCAACTCTTAATGAGAAAGGCATACTATACATAAAATTAATAAATAAATCTTGAATTCTAGTTTAAAAAATTTACACAGCACAGAGTGTGAAGATAAAGTTGCTATTCTTCACTCTAATTTCCTAAAGAGAGCTGGGACCATGAAGAAAGTGGAATGAGGGACTGAAGGAAAAGAGTTCAATTAAATCAAAAAAGTTCATGAAGTACTTATCCACATGAGAGAAAATAAGCAAAAATATAGCTGAATAATTTACATAGAGGAAAGATAATTACATTGGATGAAAACAAACCAAAATGATGTTACCAACTGGTCGTTTAAAGGAATGGTTGTTGATTATGTAGGAGTAATTTTACTGAATAATGATTTAACTGTCTACTATTAATCTCAAGCATGTGCAGTATAATACTTCTGGAAAAAATATTACTATCAGTGGAAAGATTTATAAATAAACTAATACCAAGATCATCAATACACTTACTGAGCACTACTGTTGACTTTAATTATACTTTCTTTCAATGAACTTCAGTTTAATGGTTTTACAGCTCAATCCTAAACATGCTTAATTTAACTTCAATTACTTTCTGAGTTCAGTGACACTTGTCTCCTAGCAAATATGCTTGGGACTGCAGCCATAATCCTATTAGCCACTGCTCTGACAGTGGCTATTTATTTATTTATTTCATGGATCTTTGAATTTCCATCCTACTTTCTCCACCAAAGACACCAGAGGAGGCTTAGACCACTAAAACAATCTAAACAAACACCAGTAACATGCAACCACAATATCTATTTGTAAACTGACTGGCTCCTGCATATATGATGAAAGCTGCCCACTGTGATCATCCAGACAAAGCAGAGTCTGCATCTACTTGGAAGCCTGGGCATGGGGAAATATAACTTTGGAATTAAGCTTCAGAAAAAAACCTTTTAAAAAAGGACAGGGAACTGAATATTTTCCCCAAAAGGCAGAATGTAGAGTACAGCTCAATACCAGTTAAAAGGAGGAAAGGGGATCAGGGAGAATTCAGAATGCTCAGATCCCTAAAAGCATAAATAATTCTGGAGCATAGGGCTGCAAACCTCCTGGGAGGTCTCCTGAAATGACAACTGATCTCCAGACTTCAGAGATCAGTCCCCCCCCCCCCCGCACCCCCCGGAAAAAACACTACTTTGAAGGATGGACTCCATGGCATTATACCCTACTGAGTTCCCTCCCCTCCCCAAACTCTGGCCTCCCCAGACACCACCCCCAAACCTCCAGGAATTTCTCCACCCATATTTGACAACCCTATAGTGGAGCAGAAGATGGGGGGGGGAATTTCCTAATTATTCTCCTCTCTTGCAATTCCTTGCTAAATCTAATAGTAAAGTGGATGGCTCCTGTTATCATAAAAGCAACAAAACCAGACCATCCTTAAAGGACAAGACAGACTCTGGCTATTCAGAAAAAAATGATATTGTGAATTAATACTAACCCACCCCACCTCACAAGGGGCAGAGTGTTGAGAGCAGCTGTCAGTTAAAGGAGAGGCAGAAGTAATCCAACTGTAGAAACCCTAGAAAGCCTGCAGAGAGGAATACTGAGATGAGGATTTCCAATTTATTTCCCCTTTTGCTATTGCAGGAGGACCTCAGCTTCCTGTATCTAATAAAGTGAATGGCCCACATTGATTCCAAAAACAGTCGAACCAGGCCATGAAAGCAGTAGGGATTTGTACATACTTTGAGGCATATTTAAAACGGCTGAATGTTATTTAAAAAGGTGGGAGGGGGTTAAGGGTCGTTGAAAATGGGGTTTTGTAGCTGAACACTAAACTGAGTCTCTGAAGTTCAGTGCAAAAACCTGTCTTTTCAAGACAAGAGACAACTCTTCCTTTGACCATGCACAGAGGGCGGTTTCTTCAGTGCTGCGCGACCACTGCTAGCTCCACATAAGATGTGGATTTGTAGGGCAGGCTTTCCACCCCTGCGAGGTCGTGGCGATCATCTCGGGTCGGTACAGACTAGACCATCCTTTTAAGCGTCCGTCAGGCGGACCCCGAAGTATCTGACCGCGCGACACAAACCACTAGGCAACACATCCCCCCCGAATCTTGCGTCCCACACAACGGGCGACAGAAGAGCCGCTCTCTGCTTCACGCCACTCTTCCCCAGCAGCAAGGGGAAAATGAATGTCCTCCCCCCCCCCGACCAACCCCCCCCCCCCACGGAGGGAAGTGCAGTTTTTATATGAATAGAAAACGCAGAAGCATCCGAAGGGGGAAGGCAGGGGCTGGTGGCGACGGCGGTAAGCGTGAGGGAAAGCCGTAACTTTGGAGTTGAGGCAGTGGCAAGTTGTGGTGGCTTTGCGGGGAGATGTATGGCTGCGAGAGAGAGAGAGAGAGAGACACGCCACAAGAGGGGGCCGTCCGTTGTGCGGGCTTCGCACCGAGCCCCAACTTGCGGCCGCTTCCCACAGTCCAGTACGCGCGTGTGCCTGACGAAGCAGCTCGGAGCCTCTCACACGCGCGCTTTTCTCCAACCGCCGGTTGGGTTTGACGCCCCCGCCTTTCTCACTCCTCCCCCCTCCCCGCCACCCCCCATTCTCCTTTAGTGCGCGCGCGCCTGCCTGCCTGCCCGCGCGCGTGTGTGTCTAGTGCGGCGCGTGGGGCACCTGCTTGTCTGGCTGCTGTTTGCTGCCGCCGCCGCCGCCGCTGCCGCCAGCGCCACGCAGGGCTGCCGAGGCTAAGACTGCTTCCTGCTCTCTGCCGGCTCCAGTCTCTTCCTTGCCGCTGCCGCTGCTGCCGCCGCCACTATTGCTGTTCTGAGCGAGTTGGGTTCCTCCGGTGGGGCTTACCCCTTCCCCGCCTGCTCCTTCCCCCCTGCCTGCGAGTCAGCCTGGCTCCGAATCACGTGGTAATTGCCTGAGGCAGAGACTAAAGAGGAAAAAAAAAAGCGCCTCATTCCTTCTTCCACCGCCATACTGTATTTTATAGTAACTCGCATTTTTATTCCTTCCTTTTACTCCCGCTCGGTGAGTACCTTTCCGCTGACATTCTTGTCCTCCTTTTTTTGTCCTTTTTTTTCTTCCTTTTTTGTTTTTGCTGCTTTTTTTATTTTTTCACCTCTTTGTTTTCATGGATTTGATCCTTTTTCTGATGACAAGTTTTTTTCTTAGCATGCGATGGTTTACTAAACTGAGAAAAAGGTGTTGCTGGAACTGGAAGTCACTGGGAATCGAAAGAGGAAAAAAAGAGGGAGAGAGAGAGAAATAGACTTGCCAGTCCAGTAATAACGTCAGTGCGTTTAAACTATTCCTATTTATACATATGCAACTGGTTTTGTTGTGACAAAAATGTTAATTATTATGCATACATTTTTTAAAGAAACCAAACAGATAAGATATGGGCATGTAGGTTAACTCTGTTTTGCAGAGATTTTTTATGATGTTGTTTTGCTTTTTGTTTTTTTGTATATATATGAAATTCCAAAATGCATTTTACACCAATGTTTACAAAGAGTTTGTGTTCTTGCAATTTTGGTGCAGGTCACTGAGCAAGATACTAATTTTGTTTAATGCTTTTTTGGTTTTGTTTCCTTTTTGGACGCCCGGTGCAATCAGCAGCTTTTCTTCTTTTTCTGTTTTTCATGCCCAATTATAATGTGAAACTTTTCTTGCAGCTTGGTACTGTTGATCATTTTTAAATTCCCCCCTCCAAATTATATTGCAAAAAAAGCAAAGATAGTTTCTTTGCAGCATTTCACTTTTTTATTCTTTTACCGAGATAATTTTACAATGAGTGTCATAATGCTGATAGATATACACATATATACAAATAAGTACATTTTCAAATGATGGCAGTGGAAGGTTTTCCTGGAGAATGAAGTGCGGTTTGGTTTCCTTGTCAACGGAAGATGAAGTGAACAACTGAACATCTCCCCAGTGCAGGTACTTCAGCTCCTTGTAGGCGTTTCCACTCTTTGTAATTGCATTATGAGAATCACCCCCCCCCGGATCTCTTGTGCTTCAGATGCAGAGATGTAAGCAATGGGATGAAGACAAAGCTAGACATTCTTTTGCTATTCGGATTGATTAAAAAAACAGTGTAATAATTGTGTGCAGGTCAGTGAAGCTGCATGATTGGGGCACATAAAAGGAGCTTACCTGGACGGAACACATGAGATGCCTCTCATGGTTAGGGACTTTGTGATGGGGGTTAAGCAACTGATAATGCCTGAACTGGATTGTTGTGAGTAAGAAAGAAAGCTGTTGGGGTTTTGTTATTGCCCACTAGGTGTCTGAGACAGACTCGGCAGCAGCATCCCTTTCTTACCTTACGAGCTTGAAACATTTTTCCAACTACACACACACTGTGTTTCCACCCTACCTTCCTAACCTTTTATCCTTCGTCCCAACTTTTTCTCCGGTTTTAGGAAAGTATAAAGCATTTGAATGCTTTTACCCTTTCAGCTTCAGATCCTAAGGTGTTTACTTGTCTGCAAATACTTCCTTTTTGTTCTCATGTGAGTGTAATGGTTATCAGTGTTATCAGTGACCATGTCTAGGTCATGACTGGGAAAGAAATGTGTTGCACGTATTGTTTTTAACTGCAGGGTAGAGATTGGACAGACTGATGGAAAAGGGCAGGAATAATTCTTAATGTGCATAGGAAAAATTCACTGTTTTCTTGGTTTTGTTCAATATTTTTCAGCACCCCCCCCAATGTGTAATCAGAGTTGAAGCACCCGAGGTTGCATGTTTGTTTTTGTATATGTTTAATTCTGTGAGACTGTAGTCTTCAGGAAATTTGCAGTTTGTCATATTCAGCCACCAGAAGCATGCAGTGGTACACTTTCATGTTTTTAAACAAATGCGAAATTGATAATCTCACTTAACATACAGAGTTAGAAGGGAGCTGTTTCAGTCATCTATTTACATTCTGCAACTTGAAACTTTGTAGATGCGTATGGGAAGCTGAAAAAGTTGATTTATAAAGGAATAATAATAGTGTTGTGTATATGGAGAAACAGAAGCAAAATAAGAGTAATGTTGTGCCAAAAAATTAGGCATAGTAGTTTCTACATAGGTAAAGGTAAAGGTTCCCTTGCTCGAAAGCCAGTCGAATCCGACTCTAGGGTTGCGGTGCTCATCTCCGTTTCAAAGTCATCTATTTACATTCTGCAACTTGAAACACTTTGCGGATGCGTATGGGAAGCTGAAAAAATTGATTTATAAAGGAATAATAATAGTGGTGTGTATATGGAGAAACAAGCAAAATAAGAGTAATGTTGTGCCAAAAAAATAGGCATAGTTAGTTTCTACAGAAATATCCACTAATTTACAGAGATTTCAGTTCTCCTGAAACTGGGTGAAGCAGGACTGCCCTATACAAAAACAGAAACTATGGAATCTTGGGTTACAACCTCAAATGTCTTTGTAGAATCAAGTTTCATTAATTTGGATGGAACTTTAGTTTCAAGTAAATGTGTTTAAAGTTGCAGTCGTAAACAGGTAATTACGTGGGGCAAGTCTCACTCATTAGAATTTACTTCTGAGTAAGCATGCAAAGGATTAGGCCATTTGATTACTGTATCAATATCCCAATGACTATATCATAGTTTTTAGTAAAGAATTTACTTCTGAGTAAGCATGCAAAGAATTAGGCCATTTTATTACTGTATCAATATATCATAAAACTATATCATAGTACAGGAAGGATTAGGAATTACATTTAAGGTTTAAACACATTTACTTGTAAACTAGCCCCACCAGCATATATTCGGGATTCCAACCTTTGGTGGGAAAGATAGGTTGGAGAGCAGTGGTGTGTTTGAAACACTCACTGTCTGTGTGGGGCAGTCACATTTGTAAAACATTATTGGGGGGGGGGAAGGCCTTAGAAACATTTGCATTTATTCAGCATTACTACTAAAATGCTTTCAGTCTTATTATTTTTAAGTGCCTTACCAAACAGCTGACTTGTTCCCCTTTTCCATAGGATAGCATGGATAGTTTTAAAGAACAGCACTGTGTTTGCCATGTCTTAGTGCTCTTTGGTATTAAATTGATTGTAAAAAGTATCTGATTCATGTGGGAACAAATAAAGCTTTGTGTCAAATATACCTGTTGGGAGGAAAAATTGCAAATTATGGCTACTTTCTTAAAAGGTTCTTCAGTGTACTTATACTAATGGAGTTCCATTTCTTCAAGGTAAGAAGCTATTGAAGCCCTCTCCAATATTCTAAAATTAATATTCTAAAATGTTCTAAAGCGAATACATTTTGTGTTTTCTAAATGTATCTTGAACGTTGTTGAATTGTGGAGATGTTCAAATAGATGGGCATAAGCAAAGTATATTGAAGTACATGGAAGATGGAGGAAAAGCCTGCCCTTAACTGTGATTTGTTTCAGTATGGTTTACTCTGAAAACTCAAGTCTGATGCCATGCAGAGTTGAGCATGCCTACCAGTGTTGTATAGGGCAGGCGTGCAGATTTGTTAGTGTTGCACATGCAGAGTTGAGCATGCCTACCAGTGTATAGGGCAGGCATGCAGATTTGTTAGTGTTGTAGCATTAATGATGATGTAGGAGTCTTTTTGTTTGTGTTTTTGTTGTCCATGTCTTGCTGAATTTAGTTTTCCTTAACTAATTGACTGGAAGTTTGGAGATCTGGAGATATCAGTCCTATGAATAATATTAGTAATCCACTGATTTTTCTAGTATCTGACAGTGACATATTTGCAAATTATAAATTAGGAATATTTTGCAGTAAATGCATATTGAATTGCGTAGTCTTGATCATGTCTGAATGCGACAAATTAACTGCACGATAACTTAAATATCTTACTGATTTTTACAAAGATTTGAAACTGATGTGTTTTTGAGAATTCGAACTTCAATGCTAACTGGAAAGGCATCTGCTCAGTTAAGGGTGAATCTCAACAAGGTGCTGAGTGTTCTCCATTTAGTAGGAGTATTGTGTCTGACCTATTGATATGGATTAGAATACCCTGGAAAATATCCCTTGATGCCTCTACATTGTGTGTTGTTTGTTTATACTTGCAGCTTGCTGTTTGAATTAATGTAACTATTACTGCTGTCCTAAGCGTACTTATCTGGCAGTAAGCCATATTGAACTTGGTGGGACATTTCCAAGAGAACCTATTTAGGATTGGGCTCTATGCTAATAGTGTGCACTGAATTTATTAGAATGATATATCTTGTCTTCAAAGCCTGATTCAGTGCATATTTACTGAGAAGTAAGCTCCATTACATTCTGTGATGCTTATTCTAGTAGAGGAGGTGGAGGAGTTGTGCCAGTATAGCTGCATCAGCATTTTATAATAGTACTGATATAAGGGACTTTGAGTTTTAACAACAAATTAAAAATAAGAACAGGTTCAGACTTGCTGGTTGTATTTGCGTTAGAACCCTCCAGACTGATATCACCAAAGGAAAGGAGATTGTTGTGATTTTCTGTCTCCGTCAGTAGTAAAACATACAGTCAGTTAATTTAAATTTAGTTTTTCCTGTTGAGTTTTCAGTTGTCCTCTTTATTTATTTTTCACTTTGATTTTGTTTTGTCTTTGGCAACAGCATGACAAGCTATGGTCAGAATCCCCTCATGGCGCCAGTCTGCTTCTGGCAATAAAAGGGCCCAAGTTCCTGAACTTTCCTTCACTCTTGTTATTACGCAATAAAAGGGCCCAAGTTCCTGAACTTGACTGAACACCCCTTTCCTTCACTCTTGTTATTGCCATAGCTGAGTGCCAGTGTGAAGGGTTTCTGGTTTTCAGCCCAGTAGATAATGGGAGTACAGCATTGGGGAGATACAAGGACATGGTGAAGTGATTGCAGACTATTGTTGTCGTTGTCATCATTTCAGTTAAGACCCACATTTAGTTAATTTTTCTAGATGGGTCTAACAAGCTGTTAACTCACCATCTTTTGTGTGACAAGACAGTATTATTAAACTGTGGAACATGCTTCCGGTTGAGATCAGGGTACTGTGGGATTTATTACAATTCCGCAGGGCCTGCAAAATGGAGCTGTTCCGCCAGGCTTTCAGCTGAGGCGGTGGATGTCCACAGGACATTGGCCCTCCCTGTTTAATCTGCTCAATCTGCCTCAATTGTACTGCCTACACCAACTTGGCATCAGCTGACTTCAGTTAGTTGAGAGAAATATGCCCCCCTGACATTCTTGCAGCATTTAGTTTAGTCAGAGACACTATTAGTTGCCATCAGGTATTAATTTAAGTACTGAAATATTTATTGGATGAAATGGTTTGATGTTTTATTGAATTTTTATTGTTTTATCATGTGTTGTGAGCCTTCTAAGGTCACTTGCGGGATAGGGTGGGATAAAAATCAAATCAAAACCTAAACTCTATACTATTGCCAGTGGCATCCTAGGCAGAGTTACACCGTCTGTGCCCACTGACTTCAGTGGACTTAGAAAAGTGCAACATTGCTTAGTATGGTACTGTGTGTTACAGTGAGATTGTGTGGGGGCACTCTTGTTCCTCAAGCAGTTCTCCACTTCTTGTTCTTTGGGTCCAGGCCAAAACCTCTGATAGTCATTGTGTCCATAAAACCATCTTGGTATCATGCAATTTTGCTTGTCATACAAATGAAAACCATTACTGCGCCTGGAAGTTAAGTGTTGCTTTAATTTCTTTGAATTATTTAATTGGATATTTTTAAACTCTTGTTGGTCTCTAAGGTGCTACTGGACTTGAATCTAACTGTTGCTATTGTAGTTACTTTTGCAGAAGGCAAAATAAAAATCTATCTTTTTCAACTGATAGACCGTCCAAAAAGTATTTTGCTTGTTAGTTTAAGAAATATTTCAAGGTGTTTCAATTGTCGATAAGAAATGTTTCAAGATTAAGGTTGTATTTCATTCCCCTACAACTGCTCTCTTTCCTGCTTGTGGAAGAACAGATTGCTCAATTTTAAAAGTGACAATTATTTTAGGTTAGGTTACTTTTTTTAACCTTTGAGAAACAATTGGATTTTGATTTGAGATCATTTATCTGCGAAGAATTATCCTTGCACAGTTGCCTGTAATTTTATAACTCAATGAGTCATCGACCAACAATTAAAACAAATGATTGAATTTACTTTATGAGATTACTAAACAAATTTTAAATTGCAAGGCAAGAAAGCAATTAATTAGTTTTATTGGTTAATGGACAGCTTATTCCAAAGCCACTACAATGATGTTTTGTGTCCAGTACTCCCCCACTAAGCCTGTTGTGGTATCCTGAGCTCTTGCTACAGTAACTTGGTGCCAGGGTCCGGGGGTCCTTTTTGCAGCCCTCTTGAATCAGATACTTTGTCCTGTCCCCATGTTTGCTAAGCTCTATGGCTTTGTTTCAAACCTACGATCTCCTTTGTCCTGTCCCCATGTTTGCTAAGCTTTGTTTCAAACCTACGATCCCTTGGATTGTACTGTGAAGAATCTACTTGGGTTGCACAGCAGATCTTAAAAGTGTTGTCCAATGTGAGGTTTGATAAATACATCATGTTGCAGTGGGTGGTTTTCTATTCCACATGATATGGAGTTTGAGAAGTTCTAAGATATCATGTCAACCTTATTGCTTCATCTTTTCCAATATTTCTTTGGAAAGATAGTTCAGCTACCTTCATAGGTCACTGCCCACTTACTGTGAATGGTTGTAGTGTGGGAAGTTGAAGGAATGTGATAGACTTACTTTAATCAGTGCTTCGTATTGAGGGAACAAGGAGAGAAGTTTTCTTGAGCCTTTTCCTCCATCCATGCGAAAGTGTACTGTTGTGGGTTCACCTTATATATTAAATAGAGTGTCTAAATGGGCAAGTGAATTATCAAGAGGTTGGTGGAAGTGGAAGATCTAAGCATTGCTCAGAGGCGTTCAGTGGACTTGATATGGATTGAGTGCAGGAGATCATTATGTAACTGCTATGTAGATAGAAAACTACATAGAAAACTAATTCCTTTCGCTCTGTGGTTGGTGTTTTTTTGTGATACAACTCTTTTAGCAGACTTATTTCTTTATCTTTTATGCTCAGCAAATACAGCCCTGACATGATGGAGATGCATATAATAGTTTCTGAATCAGCAGCTGTTTAGTGGTTTGTAACTAGATGTAGAAGGCTTGAGGATGTGCGGATTGAATCCAGTGGTTTGGATCCCAGCTACATTTTCCATTAATGGATGGGAGAAATCCCATTGTACTAAAAGAGATGCCTACTGTTAATGGAAAAAATTAGTCCAGATCCACGTTCTGTAGGGTTTTTACATAAGCATGTTGTAATACTCAATTTACATGTTAAATACAGTTGCATACAGTTTTTCTCCAAAGAAAAGCAGCTGTGGGAGATTGAAGTTCTGAGTGACTCGTGAGGGGACTGCTTTTCTCTTGGCCCGTTTTTATACTCAGAGTTCCTTCTCTGTAGTGAGTGTTGGGTGTTCTTATATTTTCCTTTCTCTAGGATAAAGATAGCAGTTCTAAATGGGAAAATAACTCTATTGTCCCTCCTCAGTTAAACTTGCAGTATCCCACTGCTAATTTTCCTTTAAAAATATTTGAAGCAAAGTTACATATGATATTATTGTGTAGCTTGCCTCTTTTTGTATATATCATTTAATAGATCAGTATCACTAGACTTAAAAGGAGTGATCAATCTGTTCTCTTTAAATATCATTTATACTCTGGATTGTGTCTACATCATCTGACAAGCTTTAATGATATTAGTAAACATTTTGTAATCCTTGACAAAATTGCTTTGGAATCAAAATATAACTGTTCGATAAAATGGTTTGAATATTTACAACTCAATCATTTATGGAACTCTATACCCTTTAAAAAGAATCCCCACAGGAAATACACCTTTTTTTGAAAGACTTCTACTATCTGATCATAAATCTCGCAAAGGCTTAATTTCAATCATATACAAGGAACTATTGTCAAAATCACTCAGTGGCACCACGATTTACCAATCTTCCTGGAATAGAGATTGTAATACCGAACTAACCGAGGATAAGTGGGACAAAATATGGTCATCTCTGAGCATGACCTCTGAATCACTGAACATAGAAGCTTAAACTCTTAAATTGTTACGACGCTGGTACCACACACCTGTAAAACTACATCACATCCACATGTCATACTCACCTATGTGCTGGACATCCTGTGGCGAACCTGCGGACTATATATCCACTGCTGGTGGACCTGCAAAAAAATAAAACCGTTCTGGAAAGGAATCCAACAAGCTATAAAGGATATCACAAATCTTGACTTACCTCTGAATCCAGAATCAATACTGCTTGACTGTTGGGAAGATAGAAATATCACGAAATCAAACCGAGACTTGATATCAACTTTATTGATGGCAGCTAAATCAGTAATCACTTGGAACTGGAAGACTCCTCCTCCACTTTCCCTTCATCACTATACCATGGAAAGAATTTCCATGAAAGTTCATCCTACTAACACTTATAAAATGCAAATTATGGCTTCCATTTATTGAAAAATCATTCTCTGAATCAATAGATATTCTCATTCAATACCCCAGCAATATAAAGAGATAATAACAACTTTTTGACTTAATTTTATAGATCAATCATATTTGCTCAAAAACAAACTAATAGGGTCAGTATATATCAATGCTCATAGTAATCTCTGTAGTTAGCTATTGAATGGTTATTTCTACTATGAAACAAATGTTACATTTCTTAAGTATATTGTATTTGTATTATTCATATACAGTATAGCATTGTTTATATGTTTTAAAGTTAAAAGTTATAAATAAAATTATAAAAAAACAAACAAAAAACCCTAGATCACAGATGTTGAACTCATTTGTTATGAGGGCTGGATTTGACATAAATGTATCTTTGTTGGACCAGACCATAAAATGTAACACTGTATTGGAGATATAAACTTGATAAAGGTGATTTCAGATACCGAATGACAATAGCAGGTGAATGACAATAGGAGGCTTGATTGGATTAGAGGTGATATGCAGAGGGGTAGTTGGTGTGGAGATATCAGCATTAGTAATGAGATAGGAAGCCTAGGTCTCAATTCTGTCCAGGAGGATTCAGTCCAGGAGAATGCAAAGAATAAATGGACATCAGTCTGACATTAGAAACCACAACATTCAGTTGCTCACCTAAGAGTAGCAGTGGTTTTACAAAGGAATTTCAAAGGGAGATTAGAGAGACTGCTGAATTGCAATTGATAATGAAGTTCAAGACAATGCATCCTCCAGGACTGAATTGAGACCTAGATTTTCTGTCTCATTACTAATGTGTCATAATCATTTGGCATCTGAAATCACTCTGCTCTTCAAAATATGAGGGCCAATCCAGGTGTTCTAATTCCTAATCTCATTAGGGTCTTTTTGAAAGAAGATCAAATCCAGATAGGAACAGAGAAATCCAGTAAAAAAAACTTTTCAGAATAAGCCAAAATAATTTCCTCAGTGTAAATTGTGCTTGTAAGGCGAATCAATCCATCCTCCCTTCCTCCCTCTGAAGAAGTGTGCTTGCACACAAAAGCTTATACCTAGAATAAAACGTTGTTGGTCTTAAAGCTGCCATGGGACTCCAACTTTGTTTTCTCTCTCTCTCTTTCTTTCCCCTCCCTGCCTCCCCAAAAAAGGAGGAGCAGCCCTGGAGAAAGAAGCAGTGTGTGTATGTGTGTGTGTGTGAGAGAGAGAGAGAGGTTTGTCTTTGTATCTGTTCTGGATGAAGCAGGAAACAGCCATTGAGGGGGCTCTGTGTGTGTGAGAGAGAGAGAGACAGGGGGAAGGGAGGCAGGAAGCTGGAAGCAAAGAGTCGCTGAGGGAGCTGGGGGGAAAGCAAGCTATGGGGTGGCTGCAGTAGCAGCCCTGGAAGAGGAAGCAGGAGAATGATGTTGCTCATAGGCTAGGAGCCCTGCAGGGGCTGGATCTGGCCCATGGGCTGTATGTTTACAGCCCTGATCTAGATTATCTAATTTATCTCTGCATTACTGTAGAATTTTAGGTACATGTTGTGGCACTTTGCATGAAAAAAGGGATATCCCTGCTAAAGAATGGTCTGAAATAACTAACCTATTGATGCTTTAAGTGTAAAACAGGCTGCCTGTTTGTACCTGAAAGCAAAAAACCCCCAACAATATATGTTTCCATTTCATAGAATCATAGAATGTTAGAGTTGGAAGGGACCTTGCAGGTCATCTAGTCCAACCCCCTGCACTCTGCAGGAGCGTAGTCGAAAGATAGCCCTACAACATACTGGAAAGATGGTCATCCAGCCTCCACTTGAAAACATCCAGCGAAGGAGCATCCACCACCTCCTGAGGCAGTCTATTCCACTGCTCAGCCACTCTTACAGTTAGGAAATATCAGGAAGTTTCTCCTGATATTTAGCCGGTAACAACTCCCTTGTAATTTCCACCCATTAGATCTAGTCTTGCAATCTGGAGCAAGAGAGAATAGATCTGCTCCATCTTCTTCATGACAGCCCTTCAGATATTTGAAGACTGCAATCATGTCCCCTCTAAGCCTTCTCTTTACCAGGCTAAACATACCCAACTCTTTCAGCCTTTCCTCATAAGACTTGGATTCCAACCCTCTCACCATCCTGGTTGCCCTCTTCTGGACATGCTCAAGCTTGTCTAGAGATAACAGCTGCTGCCAAAGAATGTTTTTAAAAATCTGCACAGCTAACCAAATATCCAATGTCCAATGAGCAAAAGCCCCACCTGGTCCCACTAGTTTTCTGGGTGGGTGCTTGAAAAAGTGTCAGTGGGTGCCATATAGCCTTTAGGAACAATGTTGGGGACCCCTGATTCAGAGGCTCATGTTTCTTCCTTTGGCTGAGCTGTCTCCTTCTTTCTATTGGTCCTTGGTGATGCTTGAACCAATGTTTTTGTTACATAAGTAATACATTTTTACAGTATTGAAGATTTGTCCTCTTAAATTTAAAACAATATAAACACTTTGTGTTAACTCCTTATTGACAGTACCCTAGTGCCAAAGTGAAAAGGAAGGTCTTAGGCCTCTGACAATAAAAAGATATTCCTTAGATCGTGCTGAAAAGGAACTGTACTATGAGGCCAATTTGACATGTAGACACAGTATTGAAATTAGATAATGTGGCTGTTAATCTAGTCCTTGTATTGGGTGTGATTAATGGTTAGTTTCTGGGTACCCAAGCAAAAGGCAGGCCCATGTGGAAACAGTGTTCCCAGACCCCCCTTATTAGGTGAGTAGCATGCAGGTGTAAAGCAGCAAAAGAACAAGATACAATATATTATTCAAAGCACTTGTGAAAATGCTGTCAGGATTGTTTGTAGCAATCCTAAATACATTCTCTAAAAGAAGGTCCTGTTGATGTCAGTGGTATTTATTTCAGACTAAACCCTATTAAAGATTGGACTGTTAGTAGTGAACGGTAAACTAAAACATGGTTCCAGTGTTTCGGTAGGTAAGAAACAACATTTGAACTAAGAGAAAGAAGCATGCCACAAGCAACACCTACCTATCCAAAGCTAATTCCTTGTTTTGCCAGATGGGAATAAGGAACTCTTTGCTGTGGTCCTCTTATAAACTGGTACTGTTTAATGGGAAGATTGTCTTTCCTTCACCCAAAATAGGTGGTATTCTGCTTGACATACAGCATGTTAGTGAGGCACCCAGAGTCTTCACCTGCAAAGATGACCTTGTAAAATCTAGTATACTTTTCAAAATCTGTGATTAGTTATACTTCTTGCTTACAATTTTTGTTAGCATTAATCTGAGCAAGTACCCTGTTTATAGTACATTGCCTTTTAGTACACTGAAGCAAAACTATCCCTGTGACTGAACATATTTCCTGTTGGATTGTTAGCATCACTCCTCTACTGTGCTTTGCGTGCCTTTCACAACATATTTCCTGTTGGATTGTTAGCATCGCTCCTCTACCGTGCTTTGCGTGCCTTTCACTTTCACTTCTGTCTTGTGGGCAATGACTATAGGTAGTGAGATTTTGCCTCAATTTTGAAAAAATCCAAACAAATATTCAGTGGGAAGAGTGATGGCATAAGGTATGTAGTATCACAGGGGAATAAAAATAACAACACACTGAAGTATCTTTAAGATGTTTCTGCCACACTTTCAGGCAATAAATCGTACCACGCTGCACCATTATGAGCCAATAAATACAACTTTAGCAATTCATGAAGCTGTAAGTATTCTGATTTTCATAGGTTTTGTGGAACGTTGGTTTCTCTCAAAAATACCTGAAAAGAAAAATCAACCGCTATAATATTTTTTCCTTAAATTAGTGTTTATTTTTCCCTTTACCATGTCACAGTTTTTATAAATGGGTGTATGCTAGGAGAAGCATAATTTTCCTTACTTTTGTTTTGTTTCCATACCATATTGATTCTAATGAGTGTTTTGTTTGTGGAGCAAAATGCAATATCATATTCACACAGGAAGGCATACAAATCCAATCAAAGTTCTTTTAGCTTCTAATAAAAGAAAGCATCTTGTAAAGGAAATGTGTTCTTTATGTTGTGAAATTTATTTTTCATCATTAAGATTATTTTTGGCTTGCTGTTGCTGTTATTTATATTGAGAAATTGGCAGCAA
Organism: Gekko japonicus; assembly: GCF_001447785.1. Taxonomy (NCBI): domain Eukaryota; kingdom Metazoa; phylum Chordata; class Lepidosauria; order Squamata; family Gekkonidae; genus Gekko; species Gekko japonicus. Next base: position 430,561 of record NW_015175367.1, read on the forward strand.
AAATAAGGAAAATATTAGAGGCGGTTCACACTTTGAGCGTGGTAGCTTCAGGGGGGGAAATCTTGTCTGTCACAGTTTGGAATTATTGAGAAGGCTGACACTACATGACGAAACGAGCAAGACTGGATTTTAATGTCAGTCTCAACTGTTTTGTGTCATTATTAAATTATAGTATTATATCATGATTAAGTTTGGCAGGCATATTACATTTTTAATTTTTAAGGGTATTCTGTATTGCAGCCCACCTTATGAGGTACCTGGCAGGCCTTAATATGTACTTGGCATTTTGTACATCATATCATAGTGGTTATTGATTCAAGATACCTAAGGGCATTCTTTGGCACCAATAAAATCAACTGTCAGAAACAGTGGGCTTTTATTCACTGATCAAGATATAATCAGTTATATAGTGCATCTGATCACTAGTTGATGTTTAGTTACTGCTCTGTGCATGCTTGCAGGCCTCCTGGTATGATTTATTAAGGCTATGAACAAATTGTATTTTAAGGAGAGTTAGATGTCTCCAATTTTTTTTAAAGTCAATTCAGGTTTTTGTTTGGTTTAGTCTCTTTGTATGAGTTGGACATATTTCTCAATGGACAGTGCTGTTGTTCACTGTTACGTTGCATCTTGCTGCCCCTAAAATGCTTTTAATAGATATGGTAATGAGCACCAGTAAGTATATTGTGCATAAGTAAAATATGTTGCATAGACTGAATTGCTTTACAACATAGCTGTGTACTATTTAGGTACTGAACTAAACTGCAAACATTATGATATAACAACCATTCTAAAAGGTCCCATGTCATATGCCTGAGGAACCTGATTAGTAATTATAAGATAATGGTAGATATAAATTACTGTTCACAGTTTGTTTAGTTACTTCAGAGCCAGTTTGGTGTAGTGGTTAGGAGCGCAGACTCAAATCTGGGAGAACCGGGTTTAAGTTCCCACTCCTTCACATGCAACAACTGGTGTGACCTTGGGACAGTTGGAAGTTATTTCAGAGTTGTTTTCTCACGAGCAGGTCTCAAAAGAGCTCTCTCAGCCCCACCTACCTCACAAGGTGTCTGTTGTGGGGAAGGGAAAGGAGATTGTAAGCCACTCTGAGACTCCTTTGGGTAATGAAGGGCAGGGTATAAATCCAATTTCTTCTTCTTCCTTCTCCTCCTCCTCCGTGGGGACCCAAAGGGGCTTGCAACATTCTCCTCTCTTCCATTTTATCCTCACAGTAACCTCTTGAGTGTGTAACTAGGCCAGGGTCACTCAGCAACCTTCTGTAGCACAGTAGGAATTTGAATCTGGGTCTCCCACATCCTAGTCCAGCACTCTGTCCAGTCTACTGCACTGACTGTGTTTCATAACTGCAATTATGTAGCAAAGATGTTTAGCTGTATAACTACTATACAATGTCTTGTTTTAGTTCACCTTCAGATTTTTCCTTGGTTTCAGATTATTACAATCCAGATCCTACTGTTTTGTTTTCTGGATGTCCAATCCTATTGATCATATTGACCAACACTGTGTAATCCGCCTTGAGTCTCAGTGAGAAAGGCAAACTATAAATAGCATAAATAAATTTTAATTTAATTAGTGAAGGCTACTCCAGGAGGCACTGAAACTGACTGTTTTCTTAAACAATGAAAAAATGTTTTAGTTGACTAAGACCCCTCTTTCTCTGAGTAAATGCTTGGTAAATTGGGAATTCTTTAAAGGCATGCATACTTGTCCTTTTTGTTTAATTGTAATCTGCCCTGAATCCTTGAAGCATAGGAAGTACTTGTGTGTGTTTGTGCTCTGTAAACTCCGAGAGATACCGTACTTGTTAGCGTTTATCCTTTTGAATAGACCTTTACTGTTATGCTTTGCTGCATATTGCTGAAGTAACTATCCAAGTCTTATTAGCAGTTGGTGCAATTATAATGAACTTGCATACTTTAGTATGTAATGTAAAAACTACTGTCTGAGTACAGTCAAAATATGACAAAATAGCATGCAAGTGTTTGTATTCTCTGGAACTCAAATAAGCATGGATTTTAAAATGAGGAGATGTTTTGGGCCCTGATGTTGAGGCTTCTTGTGCAAAAAGTGTTGCAGATTTCATTAGATCAGGGGGTGTTGAACTCGTTTCTTATGAGGGCCAGATTTTCCATAAATTGGACTTTGTCGGGCCAGGCCATGTGTGTCATAAAATGTAATGCCAGGTAGTAGAGAGATAAACTTTATAAAGGACACAGAAAAAACACAATTAAAGAGATTATAGCAGCTATTCCATTGGAGCCCCACATTAGGGGCTAATATTTCTCTGCAAAACTGAAGTTTCTTGAGTTCATTAAACTCTATATTTTAACCGTGGTTAGAAAACCCCCCCCCCCCGAAACATAAGCTACAAACATAAATGGTCTGAGCCTAGGACCAAGGGGAAGAACTTGAAACGGCTGAGCATTGCAAACTCCCCCCCCCCCGCTCTCCAGGGTCTCAGGGCTTTTTTTTACAGGGTGGTTTGAGATAATAATTTTGGGTGTCCTCTTCAGCACTTGTTCTGCTATTATTCCATTGGAGCTCCACGTTAAGAGGGTGTGTGTCCCTTGAGAAGAAGAAGGGAAGAAGAGATTGGATTTATACCCTGCCCTTCACTTGGAGTCTCAGAGCGGCTTACAAACTCCTTTCCCTCCCCCTCCCCACAACAGACACCCTGAGAGGTAGGTGGGGCTGAGAGAGCTCTGAGAGAACTTTCCTTGAGAGAACAGCTCTGACAGAAGTATGGCTTGCCCAAGGTCATCCAGCAGCTGCAAGTGGAGGAGTGGGGAATCAAACCCAGTTCTCCCAGATCAGAGTCCACGCACTTAACCACTACACCAGACTGGCTTTGCAGAACTTTATATTTTAACCCTGGCTGGTCCCAACCCCACCCCTTAAAAATATAAACAACAAATATAAATGGTCTGAGCCAGGGGAAGAACAAGAAATCACTGAGCATTACAAGCTTCTCTCCCCCTCCTCCAGGTCTACTCAGAGTGGCAGTGGCTCTCCAGGGTCTCAGGGGTTTTTTTCCCCCTAGGGTGGCTTGAGATAATAATTTTGGGGTCCTCTTCAGCACTTGTTCTGCTATTATTCTGTTGGAGCTCCACATTAGGTGTGTGTGTTTAATATTTATTTGCAAATCTGGAATCCCTTGAGTTTGCAGAACTCTATATTTTAACCCTGGCTGGTCCCAAACCTTCCTCCACCCTTAAAACTTGCCTTCCTAAACTGGAAAGGTGGGAGAATTATGGGATTTTGCAAAGCCAGTGTTAAAATAAAAAAAGAAGTACAAGGATCACAGCAGAAGGGACCCCCCCTCCCAGCTCCTATCTGTGACAAGGTCTACAGAGGCTTGGAGTGGTGGCTGGGAAGTTTGGCAGCCCCGCCTTCTGCTTCCTGCTCTGAAGCACCCCTGCCCTGAGCTCTCTGTTCAGAGGCAGCCCCTCCCCCCCCCCGCTCATTATACTCCCAGGCAGCTCAAGCTGAGAACAGTGAGGTTGGGCAGGGGAGGGGGGACAGATTAAAGGCCTGGGCATGCTGGTTCTGGCCTGTGGGCCGCAGGTTTGACACCCCTGCATTAGATGATGTAACACATTGTGGAGCTTGTTTCAAGTTGCTTCTTAGCCTTCTGAAATAAAAGAAAAATTACAGTTTGTTTGAAGATATAATAGCCAGACTTCTGTCCCTTTTGTTTTTTTATCATACAACCTAATAGAGAGTTCTGGAAAACTCAAAAACTAGCATGCCATTTTGTGATATTATAATTGAAGACATTTGTGTTTGGATTTTTCTTTGCAAACACTTCCGTTTTCTTTGGACTGATTTGACTACCTGTGATCTCTGGCTCAGTTGAGATGATCATCTAGATGAGTAGTTTTTCCACACCCAGTGTCTGCTTAGACATGACTGCAGAGTTGTGACAGGAAGAATGATTATGACCTCACAGGTGCCATGTGAGCTGCAGCCCAAGCAAGTTAAGGTAGGAAATGCAGGCAGAGCCTTCGGAGATTACCATAGTGAAGAACGAGCCATGCTCAGAGCCATAGAGGAATCCTCTTCATCTCTGACTAACCTTACCTCACTCTCTTGCATGCAAAGAGGAAGGGGGGAAAAAGGAAAAAGCAGTTCTAGAATGGCTTGTAATCCATCAGGAGCAGTTCTACGATCCATGATCTAAAACATGGTTTGGAGGATTGTGAATGACCATAAGATTGGACATCACTCGCCCTCCACTCTCATCTCTTATAATTTCTTATTTTACTTTGAAGAGCGTACGCTAATTATAGGTTGCTGATTTGGAGGCTGTGGCCAATTACCTTGGCAGCATTAAATAAAATCAGGGAAGAAAACTGAACACAAGAAGGGAGAAGGCTTGTTCATACCTGTAGTACATTTCATCTGATCTACGCTACTGTATTTTGGCAATATCATTCTCTGGACCCACTCTAAGGCACTACACTAGACTTTTTTTTTGGAAGAGCTATAAGGAAATATTATATCATTTGACACACATTGTGCCATGCAGTGTCCTAAAAACAAAACCTGTATGATGTACATGTCAGTGAGATCTGGCAAACCACGTGTGCTATATGTGAAAATTCTTATTTTGCATTCATTCCTGGATATATGTGGCTGTGGGCTGTGGATTTTTCAAAAGTGGTGTGATGCCAATAAACAAATTATTTTTAAGTTTTGAATGTGGCCTATGGGGCTTGTTCTGTCTCAGTAAAACTTTTGACTTGTTGGGTTGTTTTGTTTTTTGAATAGTGGGATCCTTCTCCATGTCAAACTGTTTTTGAAATTTCTTCAGTTATGGAAAAGTACAGAATAGCTGATCAAGGGAACAAAGACTGAAGCAATGGTTTCCAACTGTTTTTGGTATGTTGACCCTCAAGGCCGAATTTACTTGCTATGATGGCCCACTTTAAAAAATGCACAGATCAATAAAAATGTCTGAGACCCACTTTCAGAGGCTCTGTGATTTACTTTTGGGGTGGGGCCTGCAAGTTGGAAAATGCTTTGGATTTGGAGTTTAATAGATTTTGGTGGGATGTTTTGATTCTGTCACAATATATACATTTTATATAATATGAACGTAAAAAGAGGAGGAGGAGGAGGAGGAGATTGGATTTATACCCCACTCTTCGCTCGGAGTTTCAGAGCAGCTTACAAACTTCTTTCCCTTCCCCTCCCACAACAGACACCCTGTAAGTTAGTGGGGCTGAGTGAGAGAGTTCTTTCCAGAACTGTCCTTGAGAGAACAGCTCTGACAGAACCATGGCTTGCCCAAGGTCATCCAGCAGTTGCAAGTGGAGGAATGGGGAATCAAACCCAGTTCTCCCAGATTAGAGTCTACACACTTAACCACTACACCAAACTGGCCCATCTAGTTGATACCGGACCTCCTCTAAGGACGGTTCCGAATGCCCAACTCAGACTTATGTATGACAGTGGGCGTGGCGTGAGTAATTTTCCCATGTATACAGAGGTCAGATTGGCCAACGAACGCTCCTATTTCCCAGGAAGTGAGACAACACACTAGGTTTAATGAATAAATGTTGCCTTTTACTAAGCAGTTCTCAAGCATACGAAAAACAGATGCACACGCAGAATCACACAAGTTCCTTAGTTACAATAGTATATAGAAAGCAATCAGCAAGGAAAACAAGAAATTCAACAGACAAGGGGGATAACACAGCAGGATATCGCTTATACTTATCTGAGGTCCGAGCTGAGAAGAAATCTTCTCTTAGAAGAAGTGGGGCAGCTTAAGGATCAGTGGGTGAAATTCTAAAAACACACGAGCTGGTCAAGCCAAGCCACGTGTGGGTTCTCGGGTTGCGACTCCCGGGAATGCAGTAAGAATCACCTGCAGCACTTAAGTTGCAAGGTAAGGCCGTTGTTTCCATTGGCAACCTTTGACTTGCAGAGATGTGCCTGCTCCATGACGGGCAATAAAGGAAGTTTTCTTTGTGATGCCAAAACCAGATAGCAGGAAGAGTTACGTGGTTTCCCACAGTTCAGCAATGGTGGGAAAGCCTGTTGTTTCTCCAAGTGTCTCAACTGGCATAATGGCACTGGTCTTCTTTGTCCAGAGGCATGCTGGGAAGGTGCAGGGAAGCACGTGTTCTGTAGTCTAGGCAGCCCAAGCCTTGCCCATCCATAGGCAAGCATGAGATGCAAGGCAAGCCATACAAACACAGCAGCAAACACAGCAGTAATCCCTGAGTCCCAAATGCACAGATACACAGACATCTGACAGACACAGCAACAGCACAGTACAGACAATGCATTTACAAGCACACATGGTTACATAGTCCAGCATTCTGTCTAACACAGCGGCCAACCAGTTCCTCTGGAAGTCTAATAACAGGGCATAGAGGCTGAGGCCTTCCCCTAAGGTTGCCTCTTGGCACTGGAATTCAGAGATTTACTGCCTCTGAAAGTGGAGGTTTGCTTTAGTCACCATGACTAGTAGTCTCTGGTAGACCTTTGAATCCGTCTGATCCTTTAAAGCTGTCTTTATCTGTGGCCATAACTAAATCCTTTGGCATATAATCATGCTATTCCTAGTTTTGTTTCTTAGATGCTTCTGATAATGATATTTTCCCTAATACCTATATTGTTAAAATGCAGAACTGATTGTGAGGTTCGTTTACACTCCCTGATGGATAGCTTAGCCAACTAATATATAACTTAGTGTATACCAGGTTTGCAGAATTCCAGCTTCTACTAAAGATTTTGGTAGTGATAAGTATAAATTGCACAGATCAAAAGCTTAACAGGGCTCAAGCCCAATTAATGTGAGCTGTTTCATCATGGCTTCTCCCCATATAATGTTGGTCATGAGCCCATTCGCGGGGAGGGCGGGGTAAAAATGCCAAAAAATAAAATAAAATAATAAAATAAATATGTCTTGTATAGAGATGTGAAGGCCCGGGAAAAAAACGTTTCCCCCCCCCCCGTTTTTTCCCTGAAGCCTTTTTGTTTTTTTCTGAAAAATTGGAAAAATTGAAAAAAGAAAAGAAAAGAAAAAAATCAATTATGGAACGTTTTATTTTAACATGATGAATAAATTATTTTAAGACAAGGTATTCAAATATTTTCCAAATAATTTCTAATATATATATATATGGTATCAGATTGATCTAATTTCTGTGTACTGAGGACAAGCAAGTCCTAGGTTACAAACTGAACTCTCCAATGCAAGAACAAGATGCATTTCTTCCTTTAGGAGGTGCGATTGTCAGAAGAAAATAAAAAAGTTTCAGTTTTGTTTTTGCATGTGGGTGGTTATTCTGTTTGTAATAATTGTTTGGATACACTATATTTTTAATATGCTAGTTTTGATAATTTCATGCCAAGTAAAAATGTCCATAGTCATATTTTATGTTCCTAAAGTAACAGAATGACTTTCAATCTAGAAAAGACAAAAAAAATGCTAATGTAGCATTTTTTCAATTTTTCCAAAAATTTCCATTTCCCCCCGAAAAAAACCGGGAAAAAACTGGGTTTTCTTCCGAGCTTCAAAATTTCCAGAAATTTTACATCTATAGTCTTGTAATGATGTCACTGTCTCTGTAAATTTGTCTCCAAGGTGTATACATGATTGAAAAAGAATAGGAAGAAGCATGGGGATGAGATGCCCAAGCTGCTACAGCAGAGTGTGAGTGGAAATGCTGATGTCAGTCTATGAAGTTTTATAAAGACCCTAAATCAGGAAAATGCTGTAACTTTCCCTTACAGGGCACAAAAATTGCTTTTCTTTATGTGTTGCTTCCTCACCAACTTTGAGGTAGCTTACTAACATGAAAACTTGCACACCAGTCCTTTCTCCTATGCTGAAGTGGCTTCATGCAGGTGTATGCTTTTCTGATTTGTACTATATAGTAACAAGCAGTATAGTATGCTATAATGGAAATTTTCAAATGAGTTCAGAAATTATCCGGTCCGTTGACTGATTAAAAATAAACCTCCTCTATATTTTTCAGAACTGCAAAGGTACAATAAATGATTGGAATATTTTTTTCAGATTATTTAATGCCGCTTATTTTGGTTCCTTACTGGACAGATAATGAGGACTTCTTTTCCTGAACACTCTCTGTACTATCAGAGAATTTCCCAGTCTCTGAAAATAACCCCGGTATAAACAAGCCCACTTATTAGAACAGGGAAATGCATTCAGATTGCTATTTTATTAATTTATTATTTCTGGACACATTTTATATTGTTTTTAACTCTATTTTTGTTTCAGATCTGCTGTCCCTTCTGGTTGGATTTCCCTCTTGGTGACAACACAAATCAGAAGCCCAAAAGATAGTAAAACAATAGGAGAGGGATAGAAGAGAGGGGAGAGACATGGAAGGAGGACATTTTTGTGTTACAGCAGTGGTACTCACTCCACTGCTTGTAGAGAGCCACATTTGCAGTTTCCATCAACTATCCATAGCATGAGACCTGCTCCTCAGGGAGGCTCACAGTTTATCCATTCTTCTGGAGGTAGCTGTTTCAAGGTAGAATCCACATGCCAGCCACAAGCCCCACTGGACAAGGGTTTTGCCCACTTTCCTGAAACATGAGGATGGTGCTAAATTGGGGATCAGTGCTCATAAGAACATATATGGCTCCTGAGCCAGTGAGTGAGTTTCACTGTGCTACAGTCTCAAACCAATGAATCCTTTATAAAAATCTTTGTATCTGTAGAAGCTCTTCTCAGAAAGTGAAGTCAATAGGTTCTGGGCAATTAAAAGAACATAGTCTTCCACAACGTGTGAAATTTCTTAAGCAAATCGTAGTGAATATTTTTCCTTTGGGGGAAAGGGTGTCCTCTAAAAAGGGCTTGGTAGTAAAGGATTCCTTGTTTTTTTAAAAGCAAGTTGGAAAATGTGGACTTTGCCTCACTTATTTTGTATGAGATTCTACTTAAGATGTTTTTGTGTCTGTTTTTTTGATGGAGCACCAGAGCAGGGCATTGAGTTGCCTGTCCCTTGGATCACATTGCTCCAGATTCCTCCATCAGGTGTTTCATTTCCTAGCTGAATGACTTTGCAGTTCAGCATAAGCTTAGACAAAAATGTGCTTTGTTCATTTACTGTACAAGATGCAAGTATGATTAAAATATTACTGTATTTTTATTTATATGCCAATAAAGGCTTTGGATTGGATTGAAATAAAATATTTATTACAGATGGTTTTAAAAACTAACAAAGAATGTACTCTGTAAGAAAGTGCAATGTAGTAAATTATATTGTCCCATGAAAAAGAATATAGGAGTGGCACACATAGAAATAGAATAGAAACTGCAATACTAATTGTACAGAAATTAATGAAATGCTTACAAATGAGTGGGACTATGCTCAACAAAAACCAAATGTTGTAACCCAAAGTACACAGTTCTGTACTTGCAGTGTGTTGCTGTTGCTGTTTTGCTCTGATTGTTTAATAAACTGTTCGAAAAAATTCCCACAAGAACTGGCTACTTTAAATGGTTTCACACAGCTATTTCCCCCTCACACAGTGTATTTTTAAAAAATGATTGTATAGCAAGAGCTAATACAAATTAGGCCCCATAGAACTCAGCAGCACTTAAACATTTGGTTTCAGTCCTTATTAATTAATGTTTGAAATCTGAAATCCTGTGGGGTTTTTTTACTATACAGATAAGGGTGCAACTATTTAAAACAATTGAAAATAACAATGAAGTGCTATCTGAGAAAGCATAAACCCTGGAAGGTGCTATTGGCTCTGATTTTGTTCTGAAAATAATAAGGCTGTAATGAACTAATATTATGAATTCACAAGATTATGATGGAATTACAAACAGTGATTAACAGCCCTATGCTAACTTTCTGATACTACTACTACTGTCCTATGTTTGCCTGGCAGAGGGGATATATGTGAAAGAAAACCCCTGTGCCAAGGAACAGAGGACATAACTGTTGCACTGGGTTCCATAGCAACCCTTCTGCAACCCATTAAACGGGCAGCAGTGTACAGATGACATCCCTGTAATAGATAGATGGAAGTGGCCAACTGATGTACACTGATGTGGCCACACTTTCTGATGTTAGGCTGCTGCAACCCACACACAGTTCACAACAAGGGAAGGAATAAAGGGACCCCCCCCCACACACACACACACTGAAAGGAGCACTGGGGCATGACTTAGAGGAGCCCTGAAGTAAATAGATTTGAGGGTTCTCTGCAGATGTGGGTTCAAGGCTTCTGCAACCATATTCCCCTTTGCCAGGCACATACTCGAGGAAGGAAATGTGGCCACTCCAGCTGCTGCATCTTCACAGTTTTGTAGCTCACTCAGCAGAGGCAATACCAGTATGTCCAAGATCTGTCCCATACAAGATTTCAAGTCTTTGGGTGGGCAGGGCTTTGGAGCACCATTTTTTGCGAGACATGAATGCAGACACAGGGGCGACAACAAGGGAGAAGACAGCTGTGTATTTACAAAAAGCACTCCTGTCAGCTCTTCAGTAGTTCACTGGGGGAAAGCACCTATTTGTCATTCTGGAACCGTGGGTTTGGATCCTGTTAAGGGGATGCCGACCAGCAGGCCAAGCTCACCCTTTGGCTAGCAACAGGCCAAGCAACAGCAAAGCACCAGGAAAAGGTCAGACTAGAACTTACATCTCTTATACTCGGTACCAGCCCTTTAACAAAATACCCAACCAGCCACACAAGAACAAGACTTCTAATTGGACGTTAGGATTCCCTGAGTTGCCCTGTCACTGATAGGCCTATTCTACAGAGCAGAGTGAACTGTACAAAAGCCATACTGCTGTGGGGATGTACAGGTAAAGAGTTGCCCTGTCACTGATAGGCCTATTCTGCAGAGCAGAGTGAACTGTACAAAAAAGGCCATACTGCTGTGGGGATGTACAGGTAACGCATAACTAAAATTGATGGTTCATGTCCTGTATATGGCTGGGGAGCCTGTAAGGAGTCCCAGTTATTATTTTGCCACACTGAACATAATCACATGTTGGTTGTCATTCCACAAGCCCATCAATTTGATCCTCCATGCACCGCCTCCCTCCTGCATTCAGGGGAATCGTTACATTGCCACCACCTACTCTTACCCTTTGCGTTCCGTCCATCTGTCCCTCCCCTGGTTATACAGGATGCAGTGCAGGTTATGTGCCAGTGGGATTCTGTGGGAGAATGCAGCTTGAAGACCCTTCCCCTCAACCTTGCAAGAACCTACCTTTGGATAGTGGTATTGCTGTCCTCATAAACTTACATTAGTTAGTGATTTTATTGTGTTTCAGTCACTATTTGATATAATGGATATATTGATTTGCACATCACCTTTGGAGCATGTTAGGCAGAAAGGTGATTAGATATCTTATAAATGATACATAGCCACAAAGAAAAGATAGTGGTTTTTCAGCATTTATTCTTTTGGTTTAGGGCTTTATATATATAGTTGGTTTAGACCACCGAGGGTTTATGTGAGCACTGTGCGTGGGTTACCAGGCTGCCAGCCTTCTACTGGCTTTTTTCAATTGGCAATGTGATGCTGTATCACTAGATGATAAATAGTGTCTGTCTGAACAGAATTCTGCAGTAGTCCTAAAACAGTACGGAAGATTAATCTGTTCTTAATACTGAGTAATAGTGAACTGCATGCCTAATTCTCAAGTCAAAGAAAAGCCTTTTGAACTGCCAGATAGATATACTGGATAGTTTGGAATTGATACAGCCAAGGGGGCACACACAAGTGGTTTTATTGATGACCATTGCTTATTTAAATTCTCATGAAATGCAGCGTGCATAAAAGGTCCTTGTCATGTGTGACTCCAGCAATTACCCTTGATTCACAATAAAATGAGTGTGGGTACTGAGATTTTCAGGAATATATTATTCAAGTCAGGTTGGTATGGATACAGAAACTCTGTGGAAATCCCACCAAGGCAGAGATTACACTGGGGACAAAAGCACCTAATTGAACTTCTGAACTTTCATGAGATTGTTTTGAATGTGCTTTAAATGTGCTTAATATTCTCTAAATGATTTTAGCAGCGTCAGGATGGGTACTTTTTTTAGCATTTGCTATACCTCTTTCAGTCCTGTGTTCTAGTTTTAAATATAATCTGGGACCCAGCCCAATTTAATTTTTAACCATGTATATGGTTTCTACATGTTCACATAGTTTTCCTATGCATCATATTATGTATTAATCTGCCATCGTGTGATCTTGCCCTTATATGCACACACATACAACATATATATTTACAGGGCTTTTTTTGTAGAAAAGCCCAGCAGGAACTCATTAGCATAATAGGCCACACCCAACAGCAGAAACTCATTAGCATATTAGGCCACACCCCTGACAGCGCAGTGATGGCTATTTCAAGGTGGGAATCACCTGTCAACGACAAGCCCCACCTTGCTCACTTTCCTGAAATGTGGTTAGTGTCATGTTGTGAAACAGTGCCCAGAAAAGCCACAGGTGGGCCCTGAGCTACTAAGTGAATCTCACTGGCTTAGAGAGAGTAACTTATTGAAGATAAATCATAAGAAAATAAGAGATGCCAATGTTGGATCAGGCCAAAGGCCCATCCAGTCCAACACTCTGTATCCCACAGTGGCCAGAAATACCAGTGCCATCAGGAGGTCCACCAGTGGGGCCAGGACATTAGAAGCCATCCCACTGTTGACCCCCCCAAGCACCAAGATGACAGAGCATCACTTGCCCCAGAGTCCCTATCTATACCTTGTGGCTAATAGCCACTGATGGACCTCTGCTCCATATAGAGGCCTCCCCCAGCAGAGTGCTGGCAGCAGCTATTCAAATGCACCCAGGCACTCAATCACATGCAAAACAATGCCCCTTCCTTTTCCTCTCAATTGCAGTCAATCACAGTCAAACAATGCCCTTTCCTCTCTCAAGCAGCCAGGAATCTGCAAAAACTCCAAGCGCTTCCACACACTCCCAGACCAGTTCTCCCACCAAAATCCTCAGCTGGATCCTCTCCGCTGAAAGCAAATAAAAAACCACTCACCCTTCTGTCTCCTGCTCCTGTTCCTGCTCAGAGCTCAGCTGGGTCTCCTCTGCCTCTGGCCAGGTGTTTCCTTAAATAGAGGCCTCCCCCAGCAGAGTGCTGGCAGCAGCTATTCAAATGCACCCAGGCACTCAATCACATGCAAAACAATGCCCCTTCCTTTTCCTCTCAATTGCAGTCAATCACAGTCAAACAATGCCCTTTCCTCTCTCAAGCAGCCAGGAATCTGCAAAAACTCCAAGCGCTTCCACACACTCCCAGACCAGTTCTCCCACCAAAATCCTCAGCTGGATCCTCTCCGCTGAAAGCAAATAAAAAACCACTCACCCTTCTGTCTCCTGCTCCTGTTCCTGCTCAGAGCTCAGCTGGGTCTCCTCTGCCTCTGGCCAGGTGTTTCCTTAAATAGAGGCCTCCCCCAGCAGAGTGCTGGCAGCAGCTATTCAAATGCACCCAGGCACTCAATCACATGCAAAACAATGCCCCTTCCTTTTCCTCTCAATTGCAGTCAATCACAGTCAAACAATGCCCTTTCCTCTCTCAAGCAGCCAGGAATCTGCAAAAACTCCAAGCGCTTCCACACACTCCCAGACCAGTTCTCCCACCAAAATCCTCAGCTGGATCCTCTCCGCTGAAAGCAAATAAAAAACCACTCACCCTTCTGTCTCCTGCTCCTGTTCCTGCTCAGAGCTCAGCTGGGTCTCCTCTGCCTCTGGCCAGGTGTTTCCTTAAATAGAGGCCTCCCCCAGCAGAGTGCTGGCAGCAGCTATTCAAATGCACCCAGGCACTCAATCACATGCAAAACAATGCCCCTTCCTTTTCCTCTCAATTGCAGTCAATCACAGTCAAACAATGCCCTTTCCTCTCTCAAGCAGCCAGGAATCTGCAAAAACTCCAAGCGCTTCCACACACTCCCAGACCAGTTCTCCCACCAAAATCCTCAGCTGGATCCTCTCCGCTGAAAGCAAATAAAAAACCACTCACCCTTCTGTCTCCTGCTCCTGTTCCTGCTCAGAGCTCAGCTGGGTCTCCTCTGCCTCTGGCCAGGTGTTTCCTTAAATAGAGGCCTCCCCCAGCAGAGTGCTGGCAGCAGCTATTCAAATGCACCCAGGCACTCAATCACATGCAAAACAATGCCCCTTCCTTTTCCTCTCAATTGCAGTCAATCACAGTCAAACAATGCCCTTTCCTCTCTCAAGCAGCCAGGAATCTGCAAAAACTCCAAGCGCTTCCACACACTCCCAGACCAGTTCTCCCACCAAAATCCTCAGCTGGATCCTCTCCGCTGAAAGCAAATAAAAAACCACTCACCCTTCTGTCTCCTGCTCCTGTTCCTGCTCAGAGCTCAGCTGGGTCTCCTCTGCCTCTGGCCAGGTGTTTCCTTAAATAGAGGCCTCCCCCAGCAGAGTGCTGGCAGCAGCTATTCAAATGCACCCAGGCACTCAATCACATGCAAAACAATGCCCCTTCCTTTTCCTCTCAATTGCAGTCAATCACAGTCAAACAATGCCCTTTCCTCTCTCAAGCAGCCAGGAATCTGCAAAAACTCCAAGCGCTTCCACACACTCCCAGACCAGTTCTCCCACCAAAATCCTCAGCTGGATCCTCTCCGCTGAAAGCAAATAAAAAACCACTCACCCTTCTGTCTCCTGCTCCTGTTCCTGCTCAGAGCTCAGCTGGGTCTCCTCTGCCTCTGGCCAGGTGTTTCCTTAAATAGAGGCCTCCCCCAGCAGAGTGCTGGCAGCAGCTATTCAAATGCACCCAGGCACTCAATCACATGCAAAACAATGCCCCTTCCTTTTCCTCTCAATTGCAGTCAATCACAGTCAAACAATGCCCTTTCCTCTCTCAAGCAGCCAGGAATCTGCAAAAACTCCAAGCGCTTCCACACACTCCCAGACCAGTTCTCCCACCAAAATCCTCAGCTGGATCCTCTCCGCTGAAAGCAAATAAAAAACCACTCACCCTTCTGTCTCCTGCTCCTGTTCCTGCTCAGAGCTCAGCTGGGTCTCCTCTGCCTCTGGCCAGGTGTTTCCTTAAATAGAGGCCTCCCCCAGCAGAGTGCTGGCAGCAGCTATTCAAATGCACCCAGGCACTCAATCACATGCAAAACAATGCCCCTTCCTTTTCCTCTCAATTGCAGTCAATCACAGTCAAACAATGCCCTTTCCTCTCTCAAGCAGCCAGGAATCTGCAAAAACTCCAAGCGCTTCCACACACTCCCAGACCAGTTCTCCCACCAAAATCCTCAGCTGGATCCTCTCCGCTGAAAGCAAATAAAAAACCACTCACCCTTCTGTCTCCTGCTCCTGTTCCTGCTCAGAGCTCAGCTGGGTCTCCTCTGCCTCTGGCCAGGTGTTTCCTTAAATAGAGGCCTCCCCCAGCAGAGTGCTGGCAGCAGCTATTCAAATGCACCCAGGCACTCAATCACATGCAAAACAATGCCCCTTCCTTTTCCTCTCAATTGCAGTCAATCACAGTCAAACAATGCCCTTTCCTCTCTCAAGCAGCCAGGAATCTGCAAAAACTCCAAGCGCTTCCACACACTCCCAGACCAGTTCTCCCACCAAAATCCTCAGCTGGATCCTCTCCGCTGAAAGCAAATAAAAAACCACTCACCCTTCTGTCTCCTGCTCCTGTTCCTGCTCAGAGCTCAGCTGGGTCTCCTCTGCCTCTGGCCAGGTGTTTCCTTAAATAGAGGCCTCCCCCAGCAGAGTGCTGGCAGCAGCTATTCAAATGCACCCAGGCACTCAATCACATGCAAAACAATGCCCCTTCCTTTTCCTCTCAATTGCAGTCAATCACAGTCAAACAATGCCCTTTCCTCTCTCAAGCAGCCAGGAATCTGCAAAAACTCCAAGCGCTTCCACACACTCCCAGACCAGTTCTCCCACCAAAATCCTCAGCTGGATCCTCTCCGCTGAAAGCAAATAAAAAACCACTCACCCTTCTGTCTCCTGCTCCTGTTCCTGCTCAGAGCTCAGCTGGGTCTCCTCTGCCTCTGGCCAGGTGTTTCCTTAAATAGAGGCCTCCCCCAGCAGAGTGCTGGCAGCAGCTATTCAAATGCACCCAGGCACTCAATCACATGCAAAACAATGCCCCTTCCTTTTCCTCTCAATTGCAGTCAATCACAGTCAAACAATGCCCTTTCCTCTCTCAAGCAGCCAGGAATCTGCAAAAACTCCAAGCGCTTCCACACACTCCCAGACCAGTTCTCCCACCAAAATCCTCAGCTGGATCCTCTCCGCTGAAAGCAAATAAAAAACCACTCACCCTTCTGTCTCCTGCTCCTGTTCCTGCTCAGAGCTCAGCTGGGTCTCCTCTGCCTCTGGCCAGGTGTTTCCTTAAATAGAGGCCTCCCCCAGCAGAGTGCTGGCAGCAGCTATTCAAATGCACCCAGGCACTCAATCACATGCAAAACAATGCCCCTTCCTTTTCCTCTCAATTGCAGTCAATCACAGTCAAACAATGCCCTTTCCTCTCTCAAGCAGCCAGGAATCTGCAAAAACTCCAAGCGCTTCCACACACTCCCAGACCAGTTCTCCCACCAAAATCCTCAGCTGGATCCTCTCCGCTGAAAGCAAATAAAAAACCACTCACCCTTCTGTCTCCTGCTCCTGTTCCTGCTCAGAGCTCAGCTGGGTCTCCTCTGCCTCTGGCCAGGTGTTTCCTTAAATAGAGGCCTCCCCCAGCAGAGTGCTGGCAGCAGCTATTCAAATGCACCCAGGCACTCAATCACATGCAAAACAATGCCCCTTCCTTTTCCTCTCAATTGCAGTCAATCACAGTCAAACAATGCCCTTTCCTCTCTCAAGCAGCCAGGAATCTGCAAAAACTCCAAGCGCTTCCACACACTCCCAGACCAGTTCTCCCACCAAAATCCTCAGCTGGATCCTCTCCGCTGAAAGCAAATAAAAAACCACTCACCCTTCTGTCTCCTGCTCCTGTTCCTGCTCAGAGCTCAGCTGGGTCTCCTCTGCCTCTGGCCAGGTGTTTCCTTAAATAGAGGCCTCCCCCAGCAGAGTGCTGGCAGCAGCTATTCAAATGCACCCAGGCACTCAATCACATGCAAAACAATGCCCCTTCCTTTTCCTCTCAATTGCAGTCAATCACAGTCAAACAATGCCCTTTCCTCTCTCAAGCAGCCAGGAATCTGCAAAAACTCCAAGCGCTTCCACACACTCCCAGACCAGTTCTCCCACCAAAATCCTCAGCTGGATCCTCTCCGCTGAAAGCAAATAAAAAACCACTCACCCTTCTGTCTCCTGCTCCTGTTCCTGCTCAGAGCTCAGCTGGGTCTCCTCTGCCTCTGGCCAGGTGTTTCCTTAAATAGAGGCCTCCCCCAGCAGAGTGCTGGCAGCAGCTATTCAAATGCACCCAGGCACTCAATCACATGCAAAACAATGCCCCTTCCTTTTCCTCTCAATTGCAGTCAATCACAGTCAAACAATGCCCTTTCCTCTCTCAAGCAGCCAGGAATCTGCAAAAACTCCAAGCGCTTCCACACACTCCCAGACCAGTTCTCCCACCAAAATCCTCAGCTGGATCCTCTCCGCTGAAAGCAAATAAAAAACCACTCACCCTTCTGTCTCCTGCTCCTGTTCCTGCTCAGAGCTCAGCTGGGTCTCCTCTGCCTCTGGCCAGGTGTTTCCTTAAATAGAGGCCTCCCCCAGCAGAGTGCTGGCAGCAGCTATTCAAATGCACCCAGGCACTCAATCACATGCAAAACAATGCCCCTTCCTTTTCCTCTCAATTGCAGTCAATCACAGTCAAACAATGCCCTTTCCTCTCTCAAGCAGCCAGGAATCTGCAAAAACTCCAAGCGCTTCCACACACTCCCAGACCAGTTCTCCCACCAAAATCCTCAGCTGGATCCTCTCCGCTGAAAGCAAATAAAAAACCACTCACCCTTCTGTCTCCTGCTCCTGTTCCTGCTCAGAGCTCAGCTGGGTCTCCTCTGCCTCTGGCCAGGTGTTTCCTTAAATAGAGGCCTCCCCCAGCAGAGTGCTGGCAGCAGCTATTCAAATGCACCCAGGCACTCAATCACATGCAAAACAATGCCCCTTCCTTTTCCTCTCAATTGCAGTCAATCACAGTCAAACAATGCCCTTTCCTCTCTCAAGCAGCCAGGAATCTGCAAAAACTCCAAGCGCTTCCACACACTCCCAGACCAGTTCTCCCACCAAAATCCTCAGCTGGATCCTCTCCGCTGAAAGCAAATAAAAAACCACTCACCCTTCTGTCTCCTGCTCCTGTTCCTGCTCAGAGCTCAGCTGGGTCTCCTCTGCCTCTGGCCAGGTGTTTCCTTAAATAGAGGCCTCCCCCAGCAGAGTGCTGGCAGCAGCTATTCAAATGCACCCAGGCACTCAATCACATGCAAAACAATGCCCCTTCCTTTTCCTCTCAATTGCAGTCAATCACAGTCAAACAATGCCCTTTCCTCTCTCAAGCAGCCAGGAATCTGCAAAAACTCCAAGCGCTTCCACACACTCCCAGACCAGTTCTCCCACCAAAATCCTCAGCTGGATCCTCTCCGCTGAAAGCAAATAAAAAACCACTCACCCTTCTGTCTCCTGCTCCTGTTCCTGCTCAGAGCTCAGCTGGGTCTCCTCTGCCTCTGGCCAGGTGTTTCCTTAAATAGAGGCCTCCCCCAGCAGAGTGCTGGCAGCAGCTATTCAAATGCACCCAGGCACTCAATCACATGCAAAACAATGCCCCTTCCTTTTCCTCTCAATTGCAGTCAATCACAGTCAAACAATGCCCTTTCCTCTCTCAAGCAGCCAGGAATCTGCAAAAACTCCAAGCGCTTCCACACACTCCCAGACCAGTTCTCCCACCAAAATCCTCAGCTGGATCCTCTCCGCTGAAAGCAAATAAAAAACCACTCACCCCTCTGTCTCCTGCTCCTGCTCCTGCTCAGAGCTCAGCTGGGTCTCCTCTGCCTCTGGCCAGGTGTTTCCTTAAATAGAGGCCTCCCCCAGCAGAGGGCTGGCAGCAGCTATTCAAATGCACCCAGGCACTCAATCACATGCAAAACAATGCCCCTTCCTTTTCCTCTCAATTGCAGTCAATCACAGTCAAACAATGCCCTTTCTTCTCCCTCTCTCAAGCAGCCAGGAATCTGCAACAACTCCAAGCACTTCCCCACACTCCCAGACCAGTTCTCCCACCAAAATCCTCAGCTGAATCCTCTCAGCTGAAAGCAAGTAAAAAACCACTCACCCCTCTGTCTTCTGCTCCTGCTCAGAGCTCAGCTGGGTCTTCTGGTTGAACAGAAATTTTAACATAGCTAGGCTTAAAGAATACTTCAATTAGGATGGTTGCAAATGACCTGAGGTTAGATGCTGCTGATTAGTTTGGAACCACATATTTCAGCAGACTGATAGTACTCTTAAATGTGCGTTTGGAAGTATACATATATACCCATATGTGAAATGGGTTGGTGTCCATTGTTCATAGGCTGGCTCTTTTCATTCAGATAAAACAATGAGTTGAGTCCAAAGGTTCATTTCTGCTTATGAAAGTATTATATTCCAAAGTCCCTCAGGGGTTTGATCTTAAGCCCATGCCGTTCAGCATTTAAATGAAATTTCTGGCAGAGGATATCCTGTGGTTTGATGTCAACAGTTATTAGTATGCTGATGACATACACACCTTTACCTCTCCTTTTCATCTGAGTGAGATGAAGCAGCGGATGTCCTAATACATACTAGGAGGCAGAAAAGAGCAGGATAAGGGCACCAAATTGAAGTTTAATCCAGCTAAGTCAGAGGTACTGTTGGATGGTAGTAGACTTGAGATTCAGCCTACAGGGTTTCATTCCCCCTTAAGGAATTCTCCCCTAGCCCTCTGACTGGCATCAAATTCGTTAACTTTTCAGCATTAAGCCAAAGCTTTTTATTCACCTAAGCTTTGATGAATTGCTAAGTTTCTTTCTTTTTTTTTTGAGGGGTTGGACCTGGCAATTAGAATTTTTATTGGGCTTAGGCTTTTGAACCTTTTTAAGTTGCAGTTGTTCAGTTCTTTATCTGCTACTGTTTTAAGATGTTACAGCTGGGTTAATAAGGCATGTTATTTTGATTATGTAGAGCTTGACTTCAGAATTTCATGTTGTTTGATGATTTTATATTGTGATTTTGTTTGTTTATATTTTTGGAAATGGCCTCAAAGTTGCAGAGAGGTGATACAGAAACATTTTAAATAAATAAAACAATGACAGTGGCATGCAATCTGTGGTACTGAAATTAACATTTTTTCTATTTAATTTGTTCAATAAGGCACGTGTTATGACCAACTTGATGCCTGCTATCCCCCTCTTTCCTTCCTGAAATAGAACTGTGATTAATTACTCCAGAGTTGTTATGCAGAAGGTGGTTGTTTTAAATGAATTTTTTGTGTGCTGCTTTTTGATGAACCAGGTTAGTAACAAGCAGGATAGAGGGTGGATGCTAGATTAGAGGCAGATGAATGACTCTGGTCCCTGGTTCTCCATCTTCTGAGGACTATCAGCAAATAAAAACACAGTAATTTGTAGTACAGCCTTCAGATCACTCACACCCTTCTAAATGCATTGAAGTCAGTGGGATCCAGACTGGATTTTTTTATTTTGCTGTTGACATTTATTAACTCGGAAATGGTTGCTGAGGCAGCAGAAAGGATGAGATTGGTACGTGACAAACTTTTTAAAAAAGTGGCACACAACACTCAATTTATGTGAGATATTTTTAGAATAGCATGTTAATTCTCATTTCCTGTAGAAAGTCAACCAGCAGTTTCAGTGATGGTGGTGGAGACTAACAGCAGCTTGAATTTTGTTAGGTATATATTTAATCAGCGTTCTGATGCAAATAATCTGTGAACAGTTCTCCCCCCCCCCCTGTCTGTTTCTTTGTGATATGATGACTCATGGTTGGTCTTTGCTCTCAGGCTATGGGGATAGTTCCTCAAGGAAAGAAGTGTAATCTGTATCTGTCTTATTAGTGTGACCAGTGAAGGGAAAAATGCATATTTCAAAGAGCACAGTTTATTTGAATCATGCTGATTCAAAATATGTATTTTTTTTCGTCCCCAGTTTTAAAAA
The DNA here is from genome assembly GCF_001447785.1 of Gekko japonicus. NCBI lineage: Eukaryota > Metazoa > Chordata > Lepidosauria > Squamata > Gekkonidae > Gekko > Gekko japonicus. The sequence continues at coordinate 451,681 of NW_015175367.1, forward strand.
AGTGGGTCAAGAATCCTGTCTACAAAAAGATCCCCTAACTTTTGTGAGCTTTGGAGATGTGTTGTGTTTGGAGTGAACAAATGACCCTTTGCCAACTGACAGCTGTAAATACATGAAATGTTGAAGCTTTCTTGAGGCATGACTCCAAATGCCAACACAAAATCAATACTGAAAATCAATACAGTATATGTGCAGTAGTTACTTAATCATCTTTTCCCCTAAAATTATTGCAGTGACAGAGGAAGACATCCTTAGGGGCAAAAGTTCTGTTCAAGTCAATGGGGATATACAAAATTACACCCTCTATCAGTCTTGCTGGTACATTTGCTGACAAACTGTATAACTAAAATCTGTTGTAACTATTGTATTTATTGGTACTGAATATCATTGTGCTTCCTACAACCTCCCAAATGAATTTTGCACAATTGGCAGTCTGCTAATATATGTAATGGCAGGTGAGTGGGTTCATTCAGGAAAAAACATCTACTGGGGTTCCACTTAATGTAATGCCATTTGAATTTTTGTCATTGACTTCTGTGTGGTGTGGATTGTTGGATGTGAGGGCTGGCCCGTAGCCACTTGGGGCATTTGAGGGTAATGCCTCCCACAGATGAGCGCCACTTCCCTGCGGATAAAAATAAAAAAAAATTAAAAAAATATTTTTAAAATGTAAGATGCACATGGGTGTTTCCAAAATGACCCCAGGCACAGTCAGGGAAGCTTCAGTCTCATTTTCTTTTTTCAGGGCTGAAAAATAAATAGGGTTTTAAAAATGCAAAAAGAAGTGCAAAAAGTAAAATAAAATTGCAAAATGCAAAAGAGAGAGAGAGTCAGAGATTCCCCCCTCCCTGAGTTACATAGGAAAGCGGCTCAGAATTGAGTCTCTCCAGTCGAAAAGAAGAGAAGCACCCAACCTGATGCTGTCCGGTGCTCCCCTCCTCTCTGCTGCAGTGAGTACGGCTCTTTCCTCCTCCCATCACATCACTTCTGGCACACCACTATTGGTGTCTCCCATGTGCCCCCCCCCAAAAAAAATTCTGGCTACAGGGCCTGTGTGAGGGTGATTTGACTGTGCCATGTGTTACTGCATTGATTGCCAGTGTTAATTTGGCTGATCTGGCTGGCTAGATGGATGTTCCCTTCCTCCCTCACCGCTCCATGTGCTCTGTTCCATTTGTACAATAGTACTGTGGGCAGTAGCTGCAAAGACAGAAAGACTCATATCTCCTGATGTAGGGATGCTGCGAATTTTGCAGTGAACATGTTCAGCATCCCAACATACTGTGTTTGACATTGACAATCAGACTATGAGTGAAGCAGAGCTCTCTTCAGCTCAGGCAGAACAATGCTAACACCTGTCAGACTGGATTGTTCAGAAGCCAACTATCAGTTGATTAGGAATTAAATGGGAGTGGGTTTATGATCCATCCTCCCTGACCCCCAAATCTCTGCTGGAGGAACGCTGAGCTACAGCAACATTAGATCCCTCATGTTACTGTTTCAAAGATGACCCCAACATCCTTGTGGGGGGCGGAAGATTTAGAAACCCAGGTTCAGCCCAACTAGAAGTGGGCTTCTAATCTAACTTGCACTATGAGTTGGTTTCTGACCCCCCCCCCCCCCCCCCCCCCCGGGATCCAGCAACACTGGGATCCAGCAACATTTCTCTAGCAGGAAGCTGACTCTCAGTTGATGGTGGATTAGCTTGGAGTCAACTTCAGATCGCCTGCTGCAGCTAGCCTGTTGATGTTGAATGGCACAAGCAGAATGTGAACACCCAAACAGCATGTCGATTATTCAGCTCCTTCACCAGAAGTGGCAAGCAGGTTGAAAGATGAATTGGCAGGTGTTGAGGCATCCCTGACCTTATGTTTCTAGTTTGAATATAATCTCTTCTGAATTAATGCTGAGATTCTTGAACAATAGATTTAAAACATATGAAATTAGTTTGAGATAAACTCTAGTTTTAGGCAAATGGAACTGAACTACTCTCATATGCATATAGAATGTAACCACTCTCTTTTTGAGGTTCCAAGTGGATGACTACAATTAGAAAATGGAATGGGCCCAGGTCTGATACCGTATTCCATTTTCTGTGTTCTCTGTTCCTGAGTTTAGCTGTTTGAACTTCTAACTTAAATATTTCATTAGCATAATCTTTTAACAAAGATCAAAGTTTAAATTTCCCTTTAATATTATTCAAGGAGAATCATTAATATAAATGGTAGTTTTGATTATTGTATGGGGGGCAGGATTTGATGCAGTGCAACAGTGCGTGCACCTCTCTGCCTTTTATCTCTACCCTTCTCCTGTTTGTGTCAAGCACCCACAGGGAGATTAATATCCAAACTGGAAAACCAGAAAAGCAAACAGAATACCAGAATGTTTCATATTTGGGGCAGTTCCATGACTGAAGAGTGCTTTCACTGTTTGGTAATAAATAAACCCAATTTTAATAGTGCACCAAGAATAACTGCTATTTCCAAGGCAATTTTCTTAGGGTCCTGGGGTGAAAAATGACTAAAGCAAGGTAATTTAGGGAGCTATGAATCTTCATCATATTTAGTTTTCATATAAACAATGACTGATGTTTTTACACATAAAATATAATTGTTCTAAAATAAACAATTGTTGCCTCTTATATTTGTGAGACTGATTTGAGGACTATTCACTGGTAAAGTTTCTTATACCAGCAGTTGCCCTCTTTATCTTTTTCACTCTGGCAAAACAGAAAAGTAATGTGTGAGGAAAACATTGGTGATATATTGCCACGGTGGTCGTAAGAACATAAGAGAAGCCAATGTTGGATCAGGCCAATCGCCCATCCAGTCCAACACTCTGTCACACAGTGGCCAAAAATACCAGGTGCCGTCAGGAGGCCCACCAGTGGGGCCAGGTATAAAACAAGCTCCTTGCCCCCCAATATTTACATGCTTTTACATCACTTTATGTAACTTCATCTATTTTTGGAATCCCAATCTATGTATGCATTGTCGCTCATTCCTGCTTAAATAAACTATCTGTACGGCAGATCCCCAGTAGAATTATTCCTGGTGTTCATATAGATTAAATTTGTATGCTAGGCAGGACCATTTGTATGACAATAAAAAGGCTGCCAAAGAGGCACATTTAAATACATGTTTTAAAAAAGGAAACTCTGTATTTTCTTGTTGTTCTTTGTGACTTATCCTTTTATTGTTTAACTGTCATTTTGCTTCCTTTGTAGTGTTTGCAATAAGCAGAGTTAGGAATCCACTAAACATTTTAGCTTTGCTTAAGCTATTAATCTCAGCAGCCATTTATTGGTTTGTATGCTACAAAGCAAGAGAGATTATCCCTTAATTAATTCCACTGAGGGGTTCAGCTGCCGTCATCAACCACAATATAGTTTCATGAATTAATGTTGCGTGGAAAATATAATGGATTGCATAATAAAGTTTAAGTTAAAATACCAGTTACAAAACTAGAAATAATCTGCAAAGAATTTTTGATATGTTATATCAAATATATAAAACATGCAGCTATTAAGGAATATTGGCATCATCTATTTATGTAATTATATATTCTTTTGAAATGTTTTCATTTGTAAAGACTTTAGAAATATCAAAAAAGGGTTTATTCTGAATTGCAATTAGAAATGAGAGCTTGTTTATAATAATTAGAAGCAGTTCAATGATCAGTTACACTCCTGTAATCTCTTTGAGGTCATTGGGATTATGCTAGTTTAAATGGCCATTGAACAGTAACACTATAATTAATGATATGCAAAATAGTCATTGAGGTTTTAATGTTTCATTATGAATAGATGAAATCTACTGAAATCAATGACAACTTTGCCATTTATTCAGTTAAGCTGGGACTTCATCCAACCCGGACACATAAAAGAAAGACACATACTAGGAGAGCATTACAGCTTGAAGTACACTCTAATTTTCCTTGGTTATGTGATTCTGTATGTGATTTGGAGTGAATTTATAGTGGGTGCATTGAAAGGCGTATTAAGCTTTCCATTTTTATGGGTTGAACTATAATGTGCTTACTTTGCCAATACTACTGAATAAACATTCTTACTCATCTGTTTCTATTGTATAGGTTAATTACATTTACAACACAATTTACACTAATGCTATATTGATTATGATCCAACTTTTACGACATAATCATTATGTCAATTATCTAATGTATATGACATATTTAATAGTATACATAGGAATTTTTCTTCTTCAAAGAGTTGAACTCTTAACAGCAATAGTCACGCTTGGCACTTGTTGAACAGTGGAAATATTGAGTTGGTTGAGATACATCTCCAAAACATTGCATTCATTAGCTTCTTTTTCATTCTTCTCATCTCCTTGCACAAACAGTCAAGTACTGACTTTTTAGGTAGTGGCAATCATATAATACAAAACAAAAATTATTGTTTTAACTCTGGTTACTTTGTGGAACCAGAACTTGGTTCACAAACAATTATTAAAATCCTATTTTGCCTTAATAAACCAGTGTGGTGTAGTGGTTAGAGTGTGAAGCTAGGATCTGAGAGACCAAGATTTGAACCCCCACTTTGCCATGGAAGCTTGCTAGGTGAACTGGAGCCAATCACACACACATAGCCTAACCTATCTCATAGGGTTGTTTTGAACCCCCACTTTGCCATGGAAGCTTGCTAGGTGAACTGGAGCCAATCACACACTCATAGCCTAACCTATCTCATAGGGTTGTTGTGAGGATTAAATGGAGGAGAATGTTTGGATGAGCATGCTCAGCGTAGGTAATTTAAATAAAACATGGTCTTTTATGTTTGAACTGTGCCACAGCTTGCTTCAAATCCCTTTTTATACTCCTGATTGAGACAATAGTTTGTTGGTTCAGTTTTAATGGTGAAGTTTATATCCTGGTTTGGAGAAGTGCAAACCGCAGCTCTCTGGTTTGAATAAATGGCATATTTGTTTGTGCAAATAGATTCTGATCATGCAAGAGAAAGGGGGAAGGAAGAGCACACAAGCATAGGGCTCATTTTCAAAGAAACCAACAATGATTTGGCATTACGTCTGAGTCAGTGGGTCCTCAGTTGGTCAGCAGAAAGCAGCACATATTTCAAATAAACAAATAGATGCTGACTCAGATCAGTGAGTACTCTTGGATTCAGGAGTTCACTTAGGGTGTGGTCACATGCCAGGCTTACCGCAGTTTGTTCCCGCTGTAGATTTGATCGGGGATATTTTTAGCAGGTTCAGATGATCACATATCTCTTGCCCAAGTGCTTGCATTGTGCGACGAGGCTCCAGGCACTGTCCAGACAGGTGCGCTGCCCAAGTGGCGGCACGGCACATTAAAAAAAATTATTTGTGCATGTGTGCATATGCGCATGCACAAATCATGGCTCCCACTTGGATGCAGCGGTTCCCCCCCGAACAGTGAACAAATGAACTACTGATGTGTAACTGAGTGCTGTTTTATGTGCGCTTGAGTGTTCATGCATTTAATATATTTAGCACAGGATTGGTCATGCGTACAATGGTGAGGGCCGAAAAAAACTACCGCAAGAAGGACGTACAGATGACTTAATTGCATTCATAGCGAAAGATGGCTGTCCAGATAAGAGAAATTGCGGATTCACAGCGCAAGTAGTAGGAAAGCAAGTAGTAGGAAAGCTATCTTCCCAGTGTTGGAAAACGTGCTAGAAAACCGGGAGGATTGTGGGGGTGAGTCCACTTTGATATGGGAGACAGAATTGGCTATCTGATCAGCCCTTTTAAATGCAATTGGGAACACTTGTGAAACCCAATCAAAATGACCGTGTGACCACTACCTTAATAGAATTAAATAGAATATTGTTCATTCTTTGCACCCTGGAACAGACTACTCATCTGAGAGCAGGAAGACCTGGGAACCATCTCGTTCTTCACTGAAGTCCTCAGAAAACCTCTAAGGCTGCCAGGACACCCAGAGCTGAGCCTCTAGATTCAGTGGCCTTGGCAGAGGAATCTGCTTTGAGAGCAACCCCAGCAGAGGGCTCAGATGATTCTTCCGCTCCAGGGACAGCCACTCCTCCGTCATGTAAGGCCAGCAGACCCAGACTCCCATTCTATGCAACAAGGCTACAAGGAGGTGGAACACCATAGGAGACGTGTCTGGTTTGTGGTCTGTACTCCTGCTGCCTAGAAACACTGCTGCTTTCACATTTTTAGCTCCTTGGTGGATCAAGGTCTAGTTATCGCCTTGCTGTATGAGGTCTCAGGGACAAACACAGAATGGGTGGGCTGCTTCCCTTCTGAAACTATTTAAGTCTCATTCTAGCCAAGCTCCTTTCAACTGTTTTGCCTCGACCAGCTTGTGAAAAAAATAGTGCCTGCTAGGTTTCCTGTGCTAATTAGCTGACAGACCCCAGGTCTGATATGGGTGGGCAGCCCTGTTGCTGAACATCCAGTTGTCTTGTTGTCCCAGCTGTTTCTTGTTCTGACATCCTGCCAGATAAGGCCAGAATATTGTCACAGGACAGCAAACTACCCTTCTGAGTGGTTTATCCTAAGTACTGGAATATATGGCTCTGTTTGCAGAACTAAAGCACGTGTATATGGAGTTCTCTCTCCCCAGGCAAATTTGTCTGTTCCCTTCTGTTTCTACCTTCCGCCAGCAGGTGAAGTCTTTTTGGTTTCATTTGGTGCTCCCTTAATAATCCCTCTTTCTTGCCCCATGTTTTAATTGTTACTTTTGTCTCTGTATGTATTTTAGCTCTGGGTTTAATTGTTTTAATGATGTGGGGGATTTGGATTGGTTTTCATGGTTTGCAGATGTGACTTTATTATGTATGTTTTAATTTATTAGCAGCCTTGGAGGTCCTTGTGAGGCAGAAAGGTGGGGTATAAATTTCATAAAATAAAATAAGATACCATGTTCCTGTTGTTAGCAGGTGATCTTAGGTGTTCTAGGAAGTAAAACATTGCCATCTGCCAGTTAAAACATACACCTTTAATACAAGTGAAGTTTATAGTTGTTCAGGACAAGGCAAAGAGTATTTTTTCTGGCTGCAGTTTTAAAGAAATTGTCCTCCATTCTAGATTGAACTTACATGGTCTTGCTGATCTGTGCTACTATAACCACAGGACAACCTGGAAACTTCAGCTGGTACAGAGTGCAGCCACCCATTTGCTTATGGGGCCAATTTGAGCACAAGAGAGCAACTTTCAACCCGTTGCACGGGTTTCTAATTTTCCAGTCTTTAAAGGAATTTCCCAGCCCTTTCCAGTTAATTTCACTGTTCTCTGATTTTCTGCAGCTGTTAGCCACCCCCCACCACCACACACACTGGAGGTTACTAGTCAAGGCCATCCACTTAGGCCTGTTAATTAGCTCATGCAGTTCAGCTGTGAATCTGGTAGGGAGGGGAAACTCACTCTCACCCTGGAAAGTTCCATGGATGCTGCTCAGTGATTGGTTGAGGAGGTCAGGAGGTTATGGCTGGCGTTGTTCTATAAGTATGGTTAGAAAGAAGAATTATTTTCTTTTTTTTAACGCTTTCCTCCCTATCCCTTATGCTCTGGAACTCTGCTTTAAGAACCAACTGCGCTGTATAGGACTCCAGTAATTAAGGGTAGCTAGTTATTTTTGTACATTTCACTGTTACTGAACTATATGCCTTGTTTTTATATCTTTTCTTGAATTGAATTTCTTCAATAAAGTCTCTTTTTTTTTGGCTCGGAATCACTGCAACCAAACCCAAGTAAAGCTTGGCTATGTTACTGCACTAAGGCAGGGTCAGCCTGGACAACATGCTAGGATGCCAGTGATAACAGGCAGGCACAATTAATACAGTTGTCTGTGATTTATTTGACCGAAGACAATAATAGCCATTGCTAGTTCACTTATAGCACAACTGCTATCCCATTTGTCAAGAGCAGGCTGGGTTCCCTCTGGCTCTTTGAGAAACCTGAGCCGGCCTTGCTGGGAGGGCGGGGTAGAAATCTAATTAAATAAACAAACAAACATCCTCTAGTTTTTCCTGTCCCCTTTAAACCACAAAATATTTAGGGGTAAAGACAGGGAGGCTGGTGCTTTGGTTTTACAGCCAAAATTTGAGGCACTGCTGTATGATCCAGAGAGTTATGATACATTCCTGCCATTTCCCAATGGGATGGTGGTAATTTTAGAAGTGAAGATGATTCATTTGCATTAGGAGGTACAGCCAAGCTTTTCTCTAATGAGACTTGCTTCAGTGTTCCTCAGTTCTTAAAAAGAAAAGAAGATTCACCTGCTGGAAAACATAGTGTGGTAACTAGGGAGTTGCGTTGCAGCTGCAGTTTCTATTTGGCCTGTTCCATGAAACTCTGATCCTATAAGGCAAAAGGGAATATGTTTGTCCTGTGGTTGCAATGACTGAAGTGGCTGGGAGTGACCTGTAACTATGTGATCCCCATTTTCTCCACTTGCAAGTGAGGTTATGTTGCATGACATTTTTGCTATCAACACAGTGATATTCTCTCAGTGCATATAAAATAATCCTTTCTGTACTTTGCAGACTTATCCTATGGTTTTATGTGTGGGAGATCCTGCTACAGGTGTTGAAGGAGGAAAGAAGCCGATAAGTAGGTACATGTTGTGGTGGTGAAGGGAGATATTTCTTTTAAAGTTTTAGGCATGGTATCCATCTCCCTTTCTTAGCTGTTAGAGATGCATTGTCCCTGCATTCCCAAATAGAGAAGAAGAGGGGCCTCTTTGCTGTTTGTGTCTTGAGGTGGGATATCTGTAAGAGTTCTGAATAAAGCAGCTTACCAGTAAGCCAGAACGATGGTGGTTCTTATCCTTTGCTTTGTGCAAGTTGTGTAAGTCTCCCAGGACAACCCCCCCCCATGTGTATTCTAACTATATATGATGATAGGAAGAGGTAGCTCTGTGTCATGTACCCCATAATGGGAGATAAATGTTTATATAGTGCTTAGATAGTTGTTCTGCAATGACATAACAAGCCTGCAGATGTGGCCCAAGGTGTAGACAGGAAGACATTTGGTTTAGTGCCGGTCTGGAGAAATGCACTCTTATTCATGTGTATATGATTAGGCAGCTGGTTCCCTTCCTTGAACGCAGTAATCTGGCAACAGTGATCTATGCAATGGTCACCTCGAGATTGGACTACTGTAATGCTCTCTGCATGGGGCTGCAAATCTTGTCGCAAATCCAATTTTGCTTACCTCTCTATATTACCTAACCTCTAACACCCTCCTTCCTGTACATTTCCTTTTTATTCTTCTCTCTCTGTATTCATAATCTTCAACCTTTGAGGAGTTGTTTAGGAACAGTCTCTTAGAGCTGTTTCTTTAGTGGCCACCATTTTGCTCAACTATCAGGTTTGGAGTGATTGCCTCTGCCAGACTTAAGATGTTGGTGCAACAAGCTGACAGTGATGGCTTTCTTTCAGCCAAGGAACTAGAAGCCCCTCTTATTGCGGGTGATAGAAAAAGTGGCAGTGGAGCCGGCAAGACCCATAGCAGACTTATCCTGGCCTCCCCAATGAATTCACCTCAGTGCGAGGAGACTAAAAAGTGCACACACACAAAAAAGCCACTTCAATCAGTAGGCTCCTGAGATCATGGCCTTGCCTAGCACCTCCCCAGCAGACAACACTCACTCTGCACACTCATATGGAAGCCACAGTGAGACTCCTTTCACCTCCACGGGTCACCTGGAGGATATGGAGCCAGACGGCGTAGTTCAAGGAAATAACGAGCTGATTACATTGGCTGCGGAATAGGAGTTTCTCCAGCTGGGCATCACACCTTCTCAATGCCATGGTATTGTAAATGACTCCAGGCCATTCCCTGTTTCTCCAGACCTCTTTTCTCTCATAAGGCAGACAATGAGAGAAGAAATCTTCAACATTTACCAGCAGAGGGTGGCTTTAACCAAAAAGTGCTGCTGGCTTCTCTTCCTCCTCCACCTCTTCCTT